>NC_081415.1:267941424-268131424 GCF_030272615.1 Cryptomeria japonica
GGTCATAAATTCATTATAACTGCCACAAAGTATTTCACAAAATGGATTGAAGCCATGCCTCTCACACAAGTCACTCGAAAGCAGATTGCCACGTTCATCCTTAAGTATATTATTTGCCGATACGGTATTCCTGTTTCCATTATCACTGATAACGGGCGTCCCTTCAAAAATCAGGATGTTCGTGAACTTTGTGACTGCTTCCATATTTCTCATCGTTTCTCCACACCATATTACCCCCAAGGTAATGGCCAAGCAGAGGCGTCTAATAAAACAATCCTTAAAATCTTCAAGAAGACAGTCGACGACGCTGACCGTAATTGGCATATCCAACTTAATCCTGCACTTTGGGCCTATCGCACAAGTGTCCGCACACCTAGAGGAGCTACACCATATTCACTTATCTACGGCACTAAAGCCATCTTGCCTATTAAGGTCGAGTTACCTTCTTTACGGGTCTCTTTGTAAAACATCATCAACGATGAAGAATATAGGGTCTCTCGCTTACAAGAACTGGAACTACTGGATGAACGGAGACAAACTGCTTTTAATCATCTCAAGGCTTATCAACAATGAATGAGTCGCAGCTACAATCATAAAGTCAAGCCTCGCACATTTGAGGTAGGTGACTTGGTTCTCAGAGAAAACCCCAAGAATCAACAAGATAGAGAGAAGAAGGGCAAGTTCGAACCAAACTGGCTTGGTCCCTACATCATCACAACAGTATATGGATCTAGGGCATATCAGCTCTCAACTACAGAAGGTGAACCTTTGGAGGATCCTATCAACAGCATGCACCTTCGTAGGTTCTACACATAGCTCTTCGGAATATCCTAATTCAAAAATACAAAAAAAATCAAAAAAATTCAAAAATACAAAAAACATTGAAAAAATAAAAAAAGTAAAGAGAAATAATTTCGTCCAACGGTGAAAACCACTTCAGTGGCACCCTGGGCAAGTACCATGGTGAAAACTGGGTCACTAGTGCCATGCGTAGAGACAATGCTCCTCCCTCCTTCAGGATTCACTTTCATCACTTCACTTTGCACACACTCACAACCAATTCGTTCATAATAAACTTACCCATTCCCATCATGGCTTGTTATTGATCTACCCAAGATTGGTTAGCTATTCATAATAAACCTCCATTTCCATCCATAATAAATCAAATCCTATCTGTGGCTAAGGCAAATCCTACGTCTAGTGATGGGTGTGGAACTAAGAACATCACATGTTTCGAGGAGTACAGTTTCTTCCAGCTTCCTTCAGTCTATCTGCACACAATCCGCAATAAAGTGACATTTGCATTGTCAGTCCACAATAAAGTTTCATCTTCTCCGCAATAAAGTATCAGCTTCATGGATTCAGTCAGTTTCAGATGGGATAGCAGCAACAATGAGCTTCAACAAATCAAATCTTTCAACAGACTCAGACAACATATGGTTCAGTGCTATCTATCCTTTTTGTGAAAGTAAACATTGTGACCACAATCAAATAAGACTTATGCAAGTGACAAGAGACACTAAACTTGAGGACTACAGTGGATGTTGGTGTCGAGTCTTGGTTTTCTTTTGATTTAATCTTTTGGTGACATGTCTTTTAGCTTTTCTAGGATGTCTCTGACTAGAGATTATATCTCCAGGATATCTTTGACTAGAAAGGCGAGGATGGGGTATCGTCACCTATTTGTATTTGCTGTCTGTGGATTGTCTTTTAGTAATGCTATGACTTGTCCAAGGATATGAGGACATTGTGAGTCTAGTGTGAACTGGGGCATTCCTTGTTTGTGACTGTCTTATCTCCATGCAAACAGGTACAATGACTTTCTCGGTCGAACATATGCCTCGATTGTCATAACCTACTTGCCATAATAAAGCTTAATGATGATAACGCACAAGAAGCTCTTTCACGTTCATATCTTCTATCTTTCGTCCCCCTTTCTTGATTGACTTCTATCATCCTTCTTGAGTCCGTGTAGCCTACTATCACATGACTGAGTATAATGACACACCAAAAACATTTGCATTTCATGTAGTTTGCACCTGCAGTACCACATATAAGCATTTCATACATACATATAGATATCAAAACTGCATCACATCTTGCACACAACATCTATTAGCACAATTTACATTTGCATTATCATATTCATCTGCATTACATACATTCACATTTGAATCATGCATACACATATAAAACATAAAAAAACAAGAAAATATATTGCATTGCATCATTTACATATTTGCATCCATATCATAAGCATCACATAGAAACATACATCACATAGGTATGCATGCATATAGCTTCTGCAAAGATGAATCATCTCATATATATATAAAGTGTCATGATACAATAATGTCAAAATCATATGACTACAATCACCCGCAGGTGTCTACATCATCATACAAAATGGTACAATACTGATACAAAGGGAGCCCTCTATGGCTATGATGAACTCCCTCCCTCAGAGCCGCTGGCCTCGGTGGAATCTGAGCCCCCGAGGGACCCGCCCCAGGATCATCCTGCCTGTCTCCTCTCTCTGGTGGTGGTGGAGGACCCATGACCCCACCACTAGATGTCTGCCTCCTCCGACTCCCTCCCATAGCTGTCGTTGTACGTGACGGTCTATGGAAGCTCCTCGCCCGCTGATCTGCTAGCATTGCACCATAGTAGAGGTCCCTCCAGTAGCCTATCTCCTCTCCTACCCGTAAGACATATGCATATCCTACCCCTGTGTCCTCCGTTGCCTGTCTCCCTGCCCTCAGTGCTGTCTCAACCTTTGTATAGTGTTGGATAGCCTGATCTCTCTCTCGCTCAGTATCTCTGAGCCTCGTCCTGAGCCAATCCCTCTCCCTCTCTAGCTCCTGAATCTCATCTGCCTATCCCTGGTAGATCTCCCTGAGCTCAATCAGCTCATCCTCCTCTGGGTCAGCCCCTTCTGCCTCTGCCTGTGGCTCCCGCTCTGCGGGTTCCTGCCCCTATACCTGTACCTGTACTGGTGCCTGTATGGGTACCTATCTCTGTACATGCCTCTGTGCCTGTACCTATCTCCGTCCCTGTTCCTGTGCCTGTACTGGCACCTATCCCTATCTCTTTACCTGTGCTATGGGACCCTGCACTGCTGGCACCTGTAAGGGCAATCCACCACGACCCCTCACCACCTGAGTCTGTCTCTCCTCTCCACCCTCTTGTTGGGAAAAATGGTGTCTCAACCTTGCATTTATGTGAGGTTACTATTTATAGTAAGTTTTCATTTGAACATGAAATGGTGCGAAACTCTCCCTGAAGCTTCTGGTTGGCTAGATAAGCATTTCGATAAAGTTGCGTCGAAAGGTCACAGCTAGTTTTGAAGATATTAAAGTTTTCATCTTGGAGGGGTGCGATAAAATGTTTAAACTTAATTTTGGGGGCTTTAGAGGCTCCAAAATGCCCTGAAAAGTGGCCATAACTGACGCGGTGGGTTACAAGGTGATAGAGCACTTCACGAGCTTTTCGACGCTTCAAACGGTTCGTCAATCGGACACCCGGTTCTCAAGTTATGGCCTCTGAAAGTTTGTACTCCTGAAATAGGAAAAATAATTTATATCGGATACATAAATGAGCTGTAAAAGGGAGCGACACGTGTTGATGTGTGCTTTAACATGTCATAGGGCATCTAGAAGGGAGATAAGGTCGGCTACACCTTATTGGGTGGTTTTAGCCCATGGTTTTGTAATACCGTTTGACGGTTTCTTGTATTGTATCTCCTATTTATGAGGTGTGTGAGATAGAGGTTGTGTGTAAGAGTCTTATGGCTATTGAGTTGCCTCTGAATCTCTGATTAGTGGTACTCCTGTGAAGAGCTTTCTCTGCAAGTATGTTGTAATCTGTTTTTGATTGCTGAATAAAATATTGAGCTGCTTTTAGAGTGTGGGGTTTTTCTCCCGAAAGGGTTTTCCCCACGTAAATCACTGTGTTGTGGTATGAATGCTATTATATCTATTTCTATTTTCTGTAACTGTTGTAACGATCTGAAAAATTTTTGCATTACCCTCCTCTCAAGGTTAGTGTAGGAAGTTGTTTCCGCTACTTAACTTCCTTACAAGTGGTATCAGAACCTGATCACCTTTGGTTTCAATTGTGGGCAGTTGGGTTTTTTGAACTAATCCAAATTTGAGTGGGAGCTTGTGCAGAAGACACTTTTTGATCTTGTTGCAGGAATATTCAGATGGCAAGTTCGTCAGGGAGAATAGAGGTGGAGAAATTTAATGGAAGTAATTTTGAGATATGGAAGCTGAAGATGGAAGATCTGCTAATAGATCGAGATCTTTGGGATGCTGTTGATGCGAATGTCCAAAGGCCTTCAGATCCTACTATGGCAGCTCAGTATGATGTTATAGACCAAAAAGCCAAGGGTCTAATCAGACTGTGCCTGGCAAACTTTGTTATAATTAATGTCCATGAAGAAAAACTCTGCAAAGAAGCTATGGACTAGGCTTGGTGAGATGTATCAAGCGAAATCTTTATTAAATCAAATTTTCTTAAGAAAAAAATTGTATTCCTTGAAGATGGAAGAGGGTGGATGAATTGTAGACCACCTGGAAGCATCCAATATGTTGGTGGCTCAATTAGTATCCGTCGGTGTTAAGATGGACGAGGAGGAGAAATGTCAGATCTTGCTTTGTTCTTTGCTTAATTCATGGGATTCTCTTGTTATGGCTATCGATAGTACTTCTGTTGTTTTAAAATCTGAAGACGTGGTGGGTGCCCTACTCGGTGAAGAGATGCGAAGGAAGGTATCCATCAGTTCAAAGGAAGCCCTAACCGTTCGTGGAAGACCTAAGGAGAAAGGCAAGAAGAATGAGAAGCGCGACAAGTCCAAATCTAAAGGGAGATCGAAATCTCCTGGAAAGTCCAAAGTCATTTGCTGGAATTGCGGTAAACTAGGTCACATCCGTAAGGACTGCAAAGAAGAAAAGAAGAAGAAGAAAAAGAAAAAGTTCGATTCTGATTCTGAGTCCGACAAGGAAAATGGTGATGCATTTATTGTGGCTTTGGTGACTCACGCAGGTAATGATGTCTGGCTAATTGACTCAGGTGCATCTTTTCATATGACTTCCAATAGAGATTGGTTTTCTGAATATGAAGGATTTAATGGAGGTAAGGTGTACTTGGGTGATGATTCACCTCTTGACATTGTTGGTCGAGGTAAAGTTAGAATCAGGTTTTTTGATGGTAGAATAAAAAGGATTAATGGTGTGTTGCATATCCCTGGATTAAAATAAAACCTGTTATCTGTGAGCAAACTGATAGATGCGGGTGTGCAGGTAGTCTTTTCTGAAGCAGGATGTAAGATGATTAAGGGTGTTATGGTAGTTGCTAGAGGTGTCAGGTTTGGCACTTTGTATAAGCTTGAAGCATACACTGTTGAGTGTAATAGCACTTCTGTAAAAAGTAAATCTGTGGATACTTCACTAGAAGATTTGAAGGTTTCACCTTCAGCAGATGGAAATGGTTTTTGGGTACCTAAGGGTGCTCTTTCGTCTGAAGCAAAGTTACCTGCAAAGAAGACTATGTTATGGCACCAGAGACTTGGCCACATTGGAGAAAAGGGTCTAAGGACCTTGAAAAATAAAAACCTTGTTGAAGGTTTGAATGATTGTAATCTTGACTTTGATTTCTGTGAGCATTGCATTTATGGAAAACAAAACCACGTTCAGTTTTACTCGAGTTCTCATAAAACTTGTGGTGTTTTGGATCTTATCCATTCTGATGTGTTTGGTCCAGTAGATGTCTCTTTGATTGGAAAATCCACATATTATATTTCATTTATTGATGATTTTAGTAGAAGGACATGGGTATATTTTCTAAAGAGTAAATCTGAAGTTTTTAGTCATTTTAAAGAATTTAAAACAATGGTTGAGTTGCAGACTGGAAAGAAAATAAAATATTTGAGAACTGATAATGGCGGTGAGTTTTGCTCTAATGATTTTGATAGATTCTGTAAAGACTGTGGAATTAATAGGCAGAAGACAACTCCGTATTCTCCATAGCAGAATGGAGTTCCAGAAAGAATGAACAGGACACTGATGGAGAAGGCTAGGAGTATGTTGAGTGGTGCTGGTCTCGAACAAAATTTTTGGGCTAAAACTGTTGCCACTGCTTGCTACCTGATTAACAGGTCTCCTACATCAGCTCTTGTTGATAAAACGCCTATGGAAGCATGGTCAGGTCACAAGCCTTCATTGAGACATCTTAGAGTTTTTGGTTGTGAGGCATATGCACATGTGCCAAAGGAGAAGCGAACAAAGTTGGAGAACAAGGCTGTGAAATGTATCTTCATCGGGTATAGTTATGGTGTGAAAGGATACAAGCTTTGGGACCCTGTTGCACAAAAGACAATTCATAGTAGAAGTGTTATTTTTAGAGAAATTAAGTCTCCTTATATTACATTGTAGCCAGAACAGACTAAAAAAGAAGATGTGATTCAACTTCCTTCTACACCTAAAAGAGTTGAATCGAGACCCCTAGATAGGCAAGAAGTTGAGGAGAGCTCGTCTAGCTCTGAATCTTCAGAAGAAGAGGAAGAACCTCCAACTCAGCTTGTTCGAAGGTCTACAAGACATAGACAACCACCTGAAAGGTATTCACCTAATGATTGGAGAAGTATTTTTGCTCTGAATACTAGTGTGGATGAACCGAAATCTATAGAAGAGGCATTAGGTATGAATGATGCAGAATCCTGGAAGATTGCTATGGAGGAAGAAATGGCAGCTTTGAAAAAGAATGATACATGGGATCTTGTACCATTGCCTAAAGGTCGAAAACCTATTGGTTGTAAATGGGTGTTCAAGAAAAAGATTGGTTCAGATGGAAGCATTGAGAAGTATAAAGCAAGGTTGGTTCAAAAGGCTACTCTCACGTTGAGGGTGTTGATTACGGTGAGATATTTTCTCCTGTTGCAAAAATAACGTCCATTAGATTTTTACTTTCTATTGCTACTGCTTATGATTTAGAGGTTGAGCAAATGGATGTGAAAACTACTTTCCTTCATGGTGATTTGGAGGAAGATATTTATATGACACAACCGGAGCACTATATGGTGAAAGGCAAAAGTAATTTGGTTTGTAAATTGAAGAAATATTTGTATGGCCTCAAACAAAGTCCTAGGATGTGGTACCAAAAATTTGATACATATGTGTTGAGTTTGGCATTTGAACGTTCTAAATCAGATCACTATGTTTATTATAAATCTGATGGTGATCATTTCTTATTCATTGTATTGTATGTTGATGATATGTTATTCATTGGTAAAGGGAAAGGTATGATTTCAGAACTGAAGTCTCAGCTCGCTGCTAAATTTGAAATGAAAGATCTTGGTGCAGCAAAGCACATTCTTGGGATGGAAATTAGAAGAGATAGGGTGAACAAAAAGTTATGGCTAGGTCAGAGTAAGTATGTGAATTCAGTGTTACAGAGGTTCAACATGCAGAATTGTAGACCATTGAGTGTTCCTTTTACAGTTGGAATGAAACTATCTGTTTCAGATTGTCCTACATCCCCATTGGAGATGGAAGACATGAGCAGAGTGCCTTACCAGAGTGCGGTTGGAAGCTTGATGTATGCTATGGTCTGTACTAGACTAGACATTGCCCAAGCAGTGGGAGTACTTTCTAGATATATGTCTAATCCTGGTAGAGTTCATTGGGATGCAGTCAAAAGAGTCTTCAGATATTTGAAGGGTACTTCAGAGTATTCTTTGTGTTATCATGGTAATTCAGTTGGAGACATGACTTCCCTTGATATCCATGGTTATGTGGATTCAGATTGGGCAGGTGATATTGATAGTAGAAGATCCACCAGTGCTTATGTGTTTACTTTGTTTGGTGGTGCAATTAGTTGGATGAGTAAGCGATAGGCTATGGTTACTTTATCCACTACTGAAGCAGAGTATATGGTAGCTACTCATGCTTGTAAAGAGGCCATTTGGCTTAAGAGACTATGTTCGGATATTGGAATAAAACAAGGTACAGTGACAGTTTACTGTGACAGTCAGAGTGCAATATGGTCGAAGATGGTAGGGTGAAGTTGGTTAAGGTGGAAACTATGATGAATGTTGCAGATGCTTTAACTAAGGCTGTGAGCACAGAGAAGTTCAGATGGTGTTCAGATTCTATGGGCCTTATGGCCCCTAGCAATTGATTCATTGTGTTGACATTCCCTTCCGCTCTTGCAAGGTGTTCGACAAGTGGGAGATTTGTTGGGAAAAATGGTGTTTCAACCTTGCATTTATGCGAGGTTACTATTTATATTAAGTTTTCATTTGAACACGAAATGGTGTGAAACTCTCCCTAAAGCTTCTAGTTGGCTAGATAAGCATTTCGGCAAAGTTGTGTCGCAAGGTCACAGCTAGTTTTGAAGATATTAAAGTTTTCATCTTGGAGGGGTGCGATAAAATGTTTAAACTTAATTTTGGGGGCTTTAGAGGCTTCGAAATGCCTTGAAAAGTGGCCATAATTGGTGCGGCAAGTTATGAGGTGATAGAGCACTTCGCGAGCTTTTCGGCGCTTCAAACGGTTCATCAATCGGACACCCGGTTCTCAAGTTATGGCCTCCGGAAGTTTGTACTCTTGAAATAGGAAAAATAATTTGTATCGGATACATAAATGAGCTGTAAAAGAGAGTGACACGTGTTGATGTGTGCTTTAACATGTCATAGGGCATCTAGAAGGGAGATAAGGTCGGCTACACCTTATTGGGTGGTTTTAGCTCATGGTTTTGTAATATCGTTTGACGGTTTCTTATCTTGTATCTCCTATTTATGAGGTGTGTGAGATAGAGGTTGTGTGTAAGAGTCTTATGGCTATTGAGTTGCCTCTGAATCTCTAATTAGTGGTACTCCTGCGAAGAGCTTGCTCTGCAATTATGTTGTAATCTGTTTTTGATTGCTGAATAAAATATTGAGCTGCTTTTGGAGTGTGGGGTTTTTCTCCCGAAAGGGTTTTCCCCATGTAAATCACTGTGTTGTGGTATGAATGCTATTATATCTATTTCTATTTTCTGTAACTGTTGTAACGATCTAAAAAAATTTTGCATTACCCTCCTCTCAAGGTTAGTGTAGGAAGTTGTTTCCGCTACTTAACTTCCTTACACCTCTCTCTGAGGTGCAACCCTCCTCTCCCCAACTACTCCCCTCCGCCTCCGTCGGCCTCTGCCCCCATCACCTCCACCATCATCATCATCATCTCCTCTCCCATCTCCCTCCAATGCCTCTCCTGGATCTGTCAATCGTGGGAATGGATGCTCTGCCCAATATCCTAAATACTCAGCATCCATCTCGGCGTCCTCAATCTCAGGCCACATGTCCCAGGGTAGGGGCACCATCTCTGTCAGCTGTGTAAGCGCCTGATCATATGACAGTAGTGGCCCAAACTGCACCTGATCTCTGACTGTGCGGGCATACATGCCCGAGTCCCGTGGCATCCTCTGGATCCTGCCATACTACTTGCACACCTTGTCCACCAGCTGTCTCTCTAGCACATAGGGTGTCCGCCCAATCAGGTACCTGCTCCGGAAGGTGTAGGGAAGCTCCACTGCATCATCCTCCCACTCCTCACAGCCTAGATATGGTCTCCATACGACCACATCAATGTCGTCGATCACCCGCCGCCAATGCTCCAACCTGCCAATCTGCGGCTATGATGTGATCATATCATATAAGTGTACAAAGCTGCGTCCATGACCCCTACCCCTGAAGTGTATCGGTTGGGTAATCGACAGATGCTCATAGGCCCATACCTGCAGTAGTGTCACTCCACAGCCCAACCCCACTGATCCATGATACACAAACTAGTGAAGCTCATAATACAAATGGGCCAGCACACATGGTCCCCAGGCATATCTGGTGTGTTGCGTCACTAGTGTCTCCAATGCTCCCCCCAGCCCATAGCCAACCCCCGTGTCGCCCTATCCGGACACAGGAACCCACTGATAGCTCCTCCAATCACTGCTGGCCATGCTAACCCTGTAACTGTCATGGTGTCCCATGCCACATGTCCTGCCCTCATCTCCAATTCGGGATCCTGAAATACTCATCTCAAGGCCTCCCTGTCACCGTCTCGATCGTATGGGATCAAATCTCCATCGATCGGTACCCGCAATATCTCGTAGACATCCTCCAAGGTGACTGTCATCTCACCCATTGGCAAATGGAATGTGCACGTCTCTGAGAGCCACCTCTCGGCCAGCGCAGTCAGCAAACCCATGTTTGCCCGAAACTCAGGCACATATAGTATATGTCTCAACCCCATCTCCTCGATGGCAACTCTGTCCCCAAGTGTCAACTCCGGTTGCAATCTCTGCGTCGACGGGAATCTCTCCCGTGACTCCAGCATAGGCAAACACTCCTGCAGTCAAGCAAATCAATCATGTCAGTCATAGTGGCATTCACTGTTTATCACAAAATGCTACTCGCTATCTAAATGCATATGGCTACCTATCCTAGTGACACTCACTGTTCATCACAAAGTGTTGCTATTTATCTTAGTAGTACTCCCTGTTCATCACAAAGTACTACGTGTTTGACACTCACTGTTCATCACAAAGTGTTACTCACATTTGCACTCCCTGTTCATCACAAAGTGCTGCTCATATTTTGGTACTCCCTGTTCATCATAAAGTACTCTATCTTGGTACTCCCTGTTCATCACAAAGTGCCTTGATCTATCCTAGTCTTTCCTAGAGGACCTGCTTGAGTGTATCCTCTCAGCAGCTTATCCAATCGACAACGTATGTTCATCACAGAACTGCCGATTTGACCTAGAAGTAAAAAAAAATTGCATTTTTTGGACACAAACACGCCTACAGACTGCACTAGCGTGCCTGTACAACACAAACGCGCCTGTATAACACAAATGTGCCTATGCCCTGCATAAACGCGGCTGGGCGACACAGACGCCCTTTCCTGATGCAGACGCACCCGCATTCTACGCAGACGCGGTTCCAGACGCAAACGCACTTGGCACCTACACAGACGCGCCTGGCACCGACACAGACGCGTTTAACCATTTTTTGACACTTTTTGGACCCTAGTCTAAGCGCATTTATTTCTCTATTCGACATGCATTAATAAAAAAATTAAATGCATCAAAGTACAAGGAGGTTTGGTGGTGCTTATCGTCTCTCCTGCCTCTGCTGGCCTCTGAAATCGCCGAACACGGTCGAATCTATGAACGAAAGCCATCGCTGCTGACTGTTGTTGCTCTTTTCTCGCTCTGCACTTGGATCTCGTGAAGGTGTAGATGACAATGAGGATGTGTTTTCCCCCGTGGGCTATCTTATAGCCTACCCTAGCCTTAGCCTTCATTACCCGAGTCAGTCTTCTTAATCCTATGACTCTGTCACCTTATCTGGTCAGTCCATTCTATCTCATCTTTCTTATCGAGAGATTGTCTGTGATCTTTTTAGACATTTTCATCCAATCTCTCGAGGGGGCATATCATTCCTATCTTGGGGCAACTCTGTATCAGTTCATCTTATCTTCTTTGAAACAACGCGACAATCCGCATTGTCTCAAAGAGGGGCAAAATGTAGACACCCAAAATTGTCATATCTAATTAAATAAATATTTTATTTATTTAATTATCTAAGCCTAATTCTTCTATTAATTAAATAAATTTTTATTTATTTAATTAATTCATTTATCCTCTTCTAGCCTTACTTCTCATTTAAATAAATACATTTATTTATTTAAATTATCCTTTTCCTAAATTAAATAAATATTTTATTTATTTAATTGATCTCATTTCTTCTATTAATTAAATAAATCTTTATTTATTTAATTAATTCATTAACCTTTTCTACCCTTGACACATGTCATTCATCTCTTAATTCCTACACTACCTACCTCTTTCATTATTTTATTATTTCTTCTACCTACCCTCTAATCATAGCCTACCTCCTTTTTACACCTCTCAATCTTATCCCTCCATTTCATATAGTGTCTTCTATTTAAGGAGATGCTTCTTTCATTATCAAACCCTAATCGACAATCTTGAGGACTTGACTACACTACGATCCTACTTGCAACCACATTCCATTCTTTGTTGAGCTCTTGTGCACATAAATCTGAGAGCAAATATATCAAGCAAGATCAATGGAGATAGGAAGAATGGAGATCAAAACCCTATTGGACATGTGATGGTATAATCTTTGTGATTTCATTTGATTTGCATTGTCTTAGGTAATCTTCATATGTTATGGTGGATCTTTGTTGTTGTTAGGCTAGGGTTTTGTGGTTGAATTCATTTAGCCTTTCAATATTGTTATTATTGTTATCCATTTTCACCATATACACATATCACCCTCCTCTTACTACATTTTGTTTCCTCAAGCATTATAATATCACATGTCAATTTCTCCAAATGTCATTTTAACATCCGACGCTTTTCAAGGGCCATTATACCCCTGACATTCCATGCAATGATCTTCATTGCTTCCCAAGGGAGCTCTTGACTCCCTTTGTACTTTTCCATCTAAGAAAGTCAAAAACATTGAGGAAATCCTTGTCAGCTGCCTCCTCTTCTCTCTTAGTTCTATTTGATTTCTTCCCCCTACTTGACCTAGTTCTCTCCAAATTTATAATCAATGATTGGTTGATGCTTCTTTTATCCACGATCCCTAATTCATCACCTTCTGATTTAGCATCTGACATCTCATCATTCTCTTATTGCACTTCAAATTTGACACCATTCCCGCCCTCCAGAGGTTCAGAATTTTTTTCCATCTTTGGGTCCTCTTGTGCCTTCTGCTCTTCCGAACTCAAGGGGATAGCTTGTTCCTTCTGCTCTTCCAAGCATCTCAAACTTCAATTCTACAACCTCACATTGATAGTCAGAAGAGACAATCTCTATAGGATATTGAACAACTACAGGATCCAAGTGAAAAAACCATTACAAAGAAGCAAAAGATTATGACAACTCAAAGTCCAAAGGAATTATTTCATGAAGTCACCCCTCCAAGTCCATTTTTTAATATGACCATGACTATAAGTAGTTTAGTTTATCCATTAAAGCATTCGATTGTTTCAAAAATCCAAGGTTTTGATTGCACACAATTTGAAGTTAAGATAAAAAAGAAAAGAGATACATATAAAGAAGGAAAGAAGTAATTGTTAGAGCAAATTACTGTAACTTCAGAGCCTACAAAAACCAAGGTGCTTCCTACATATAATCCAAATAAAGAAACTATGGAGTACATGATTTTAGTGCCCAGAGTCAACAATAAACTAGATCATCAGATGGATCCATCTAAATATGACATGAGCACTATCCAAATGGATTTTTCAAGAATGAAAAATACTGACAAAATGAATGTATCAAAAAGGAACAACCAAGTGTTGTACACATCATTGCTAAAGCTAGAGAGAGCCAAAAATCAATTGCAGACTCAAATAGATAAGTTGAAGGCATACATAGAAAATGAGAAAGCACAAAGTAAAGCAATAGAAAACAAGTGTAAGGATTTAGAGAACATGATAATAAAAAAATGGCTCTACATCTTCAAGCCAAGATAATGATCAGACACATGTGGAACTTAGTAATTAGAAGGCAAAGTTAGATGAATTGAAAAACAATTATGAAAATATGAAGATGAAAGAGCCCATAGGAAAAAAAAAATAGAACAAAACCTAATGCAAGCCAATGTCACAAAGGACAAAAGCAATAAAAAAGGAGTACAATTACAAACTAAGATTAGCAATTTGAAACATGTCAATGAAAAGTTGACCAGAGCCCTAATGAAGGAACGAGAGGCAAATGGGTCATTTAGAAAAACACTATCTGAAGTATATGTTGAACACAATGTACCACTGAGAGAGGGGTGAATTAGTGGTTCTAAAAAATCTTCTCCTTTTAAAGCAAACTTGGAATATCGGTTATCAACCTAAACACTAAATAATCAAACTAGTAAGATAAGAGTGGATATCAAAAGAGGCAAACACACAAATGCATAACCCACAACACCAGATGTACAAGGAAAATCCAATATGGGAAAAACCTCGGTGAGAAATGATGCTAGAGTCCACTACTCCAATCCAGCCTCACAATGAAACAACAAATTACAATGATTTAGGCCACCAACCCAAGGAGCACCAATCCCTACACCAAGCCCCAACTCAATGTAATATAATGAAATACAATTTAGTTAGGGTGATAGCATCTAGTTACAAATGAGTTCTGCAACACCTGATCAATGGATTTATGTCGGTTAACAACCTCCTCTTCTTCACTAGTTCTCACACTGTCGATTATCTAATTACTCTCTCTAATCACTCACTAGTTACTCCCAACCTCTCTTCTCTCTCTTAGCCTCACACCTCACAGTTTCACTCTTGGATGCCTTCCTAATCAATCACTCCTTACCAGTTCTCTTGATTGTTAGAACTGCAATAGTTTGTCAGTTATTTTGTCTCTACCGCTTAGACCCTCTCACCAATTCATCCTGCTAACACACACTGTAACTCTCTGAGAAATAACTCTAAGACAGACTATCTTACTTCTATCTAAGGCTCTCTTTTTTCTCACACCTCACATCAAGCATCAACTCATTTTAGTCTCGAGCTGACATATTTATCTTTTAGGATTCCCACCAAAGGCTGCATACAAATGATGTCGTGTTAGGTTTTTCTTTCACCAACTCAATCCATATTAAATTTGATCAGATCTTCTTTTCTAGAATGGTGAACTACATCACACCAAAAGGCACTACCACCTGCTCGCTTTTTGATGTGTGTTCTCTATTTTAGGATATATATGACATGCTTTTCTATGTTTCTCTATCAAACGCCATTAATGGCTTGGCCATTTCCTTCGGCAAGCGGGTACAAAGATTAGATCTTCTTGCAGGGCCAGTTCAATCATCTTGCCATCTTGTCTTCCTCAAACCGCAACATTCTACCATCCTCCCATGCTTTGCAGGTTCTTCATTAAAGCCGATCTTCTTGCTGACTATTATGTCTATGAATACTTCACCGACCTCTGCATGATTGCCACTTGGTTTCCGCCTATCATCCTTGTTGACATCCACCTATGGTCAGTTTTTTATGTCGGTTTGACATCCATCACCGACCAAGATTGACTATCGGTTCAACTCACCTTACCGGTATAACCTAACTTCACCGATGGTCCTTCATACCCGCTCACCTCTTCTTTGTTGGTGGATCAACTTGGCCTTCCATCAAACATACTGGTCCAACTACTCAGTCCATTTACTAGTAGAATTAAACTTCTCTATGTATACCGGTTCACATCCTTGAGTTCTTCTTTGATTTCTTGCTTTGCCTTGTCGGTGGTCCTGTTTTACTGGTCAAAGATACATTTCATATATACTGGTAACATACCTTTTTTCCTACTTACACACATATGGATTGACATAATCATGTCTCACTTCACCCATGCTAGTCACCACTACTCACTCACTGGTGACCATGCCAAACCAGTTGACATCAATGACAACCTAATGCCAACAATGCCAACAATCTCCCCCTTTGGCACTGATGTCAATTCACTGCAAGTCTTTACACCGGTAGATTTATCCCCCTTTGACACAATGGAAAAGGTTCGGGGTACTTCATTCTCCCCCTTTGATTCATACTTATCACCCCCTTATTCAAATCTTCGTATAGTGATTACAACCAGTACTGAGACATACAACTATGATCTTTCCCTATGATCAACATATGGTTCAAGAGATATAGATACTATTATGAACTCCCCCTAAATTATATAACTTCTTACAAACTTAAGTACGTGAGGCGGGTGACACAACTCCCAACTTGTGTCTTAAGTACTCAAAAGTGCTTATCGGTAAAGGCTTGGTGAAGATTTCTACCACTTGTTCTCCTATAGGGACATATTCCATCTTTACTTACTGTCCTTCAACCTTTTCTTTTTTATGGCTATATGCTTCGTCCTTAAATGCGTCACCGGGTTCTTTGATATGTTGATGGCACTTGAATTGTCACATCAGATGGGAATAGGATCAGATATGTCCACCTGTATGTCCTTCAGAATTTTCTTCATCCAAATCACCTGAGAGCAACATGTAGCAGCAACAATGTATTCTGCTTCAGCAGTTGATAGGGAGACTAAATCTTGCTTCTTGCTATGCCATGAGACCAACCGGTCACCTAGAAGAATGCACCACCACTTGTGCTCTTTCAGTCATCAATGCAACCTGCCCAATCAACATCTATATATGCTTCCAAGATGAATTCCCTTTGCTTAGGGTACCATAATCCATAAGTGAGTGTCCCTTGCAAGTACCTAAAAATTTTGCTTACGACATTCATATGTGACTGCTTAGGTGCTACTTGAAATCTAGCCACCATGCATAGTGTCTACACTATATTTGGTCTAGAAGCAGTAAGATACAATAAACTACCTATCATGGTTCTATACAATGTCTGATCCACCACCGATGATTCATCATTTTTGCTTAATTTGCTTCCGGTCACCATGGGGGTACTTATCGGTTTGCAATCCTCTATTTGAAACTTCTTTAGCATATCCTTTGCATACTTGGTTTGTGATATAAAGATTCTCTTACCTAGCTATGATATCTGTAAACCAAGGAAGTATGTCAATTCTCGAAGCAATGACATCTCAAATTCTGACTGCATCTGATCAACAAATTCTTTGCAAAGAGTGTCTTTGTTGCCTCCAAAAATAATGTCATTTACATACAAAACCAAAATGATCATGTGTTTTCCATCTACCTTGATGTATAAATTGTTTTCAGCACTCCCCTTTTGTAATCCTTGCTCCTTCAAATATTGATCTATCCTTGAATACCATGCTCTAGGAGCCTGCTTTAAACCATACATGGCTTTCTTCAACCGACACATAAAGGTTTCATCATCATGTAATAGAAACCCTTCTGGTTGCTCCATGTACACTTCTTCTTCCAAATTTCCATTGAGGAAGGCAGATTTTACATCCATTTGATATACCTTATAACCCTTGTATGTTGAAAAAGTTATAAACATCCTAATTGCTTCTAATCTATCTACCGGTTTAAATGTTTCTTCAAAATCAATGCCCTCTACTTGAGAGTAACCCTTGCACACAAGTCTAGCTTTATGCCTAACAATTTTACCTTCTTCATTCATCTTGTTCCGGTAGAACCATTTGGTGCCAATGATGTTCTTGGCTTCCAGTCTAGGGACTAATTCCCAAGTCTTGTTATTCTCAATCTATTGCAGCTCTTCTTCCATGGCATCCATCCATTTCTAACTTTTGTTGGCCTCATTGAATGTTTTTGGTTCTACTTCAGTTATAAGGCAGAAATTGACTTGTTCATCATTTTGGGAAAGTCTTCTCCTAGTCTACACACTGTCACTCTTATTACCTAAAATATGCTCTTCTGAGTGTTTTATCTGCACATACCGGTTAGGGACCTTTTTGGATGCTTCTTCTGGTTCATTGTCTAACTGAGATTCTTCACCTTCATCATCGAAATCATCATACCAGTTCACTTGTGCTTGTCTTCCTTTATGCATATCCTCATCAACTCTTACATGCACACTCTCAATGACTCTTCTTAGTCTTTTGTTGTATTATTTATAGGCCTTACTATTAGTTGAGTAACCAAAGAAGATCCCTTCATCACTCCTGGAATCAAAACTACCTAAACCATCCATATCTCTCTTGATAAAACACTTGCTTCCAAATACCTTGAAGTACTTGATTGATGGTTTTCGGTCATACTACAACTCATAAGGTGGCATTCTATTGTGTGTTCTTAGTTGAACCTGGTTCAAGGTATATGCAGCAATATGAACCGCTTCCTTCGAATACATGTCCAAAAAACTTGCCTCATTTAACAGGGTTTTGGCCATCTCCTTGACTATACTATTCTTCCTTTCTACCACAACATTTTGCTATGGTGTCCTAGGGGCTGAGTATTACCTTTTTATTCCATGTCTTTCACAGTAATCTTCAAACTCATTTGATGTGAACTCTCCAACCTGGTCTGATATTAGGCATTTTAGCTTGCACCCACTTTCCTTCTCTACCATCTTCCGAAAGATCTTGAATCTATCAAATGCTTTTGATTTATCTTGTATGAAAGTGACCCATGTCCTTCTTGAATAGTCATCAATGAAGAGCATAAAATATCTTTCACTGACAAGAGCTCTTGTCCTAGTTGGACCACATAGATTTGTATGTACAATTTCAAGTGGTCTTCAGATGTTGTGTTATTTTGTCTTGAAGCTCACTTTAGTCGACTTCCCTTTCACACATTCATCACAAAATGTGCTCACTGTTTTGATAATTGGTGGTATATTTCTTACATACCCCTTTTTGCTTACTACAACTAAGCTATCAAAATTTATGTGGCCTAATCTTATGTGCCACAACCAACTCTCATCCACTTGTCCCAACATACATTGGGATTCAAAATATTATTTCAGATTGTAAACATTACCATTTGTCCTCTTACCTTGAGCTACAACCTGACCAATACTCTCCTTTATCTGCCAGCCAGTAGAATCAAAGGTGAATTTATAACCTTTGTCACACATCTGACTCACACTCAACAAATTATGCTTCAGACCTTCCACATAATACACGTCATGTTCTTTCAATTTGCCATCAATGTTTAGAGTACCTTTTCCATTTATCTTTATCGATGAGTTGTCTCCAAACCTTACTAAGCCACCATTCCAGTCTTCAAGTTTGATAAAAAAAAATTTATCACCGATCATGTGGTTGGAAAAACCATTGTCTACAACCCATAGATTTCTTCTTTCAACATGTAGGGCAGTCTGCACTATCAGACTTGATTCTACCTTGTCCTTTTCTTTCTCAACCCAAACTAGTTGAGTTTCCTTCTTCTTATCAGCTGCAATTTTATGCTTCGATTTGACTACCGGTTCCTGATAAGGATATGTCCTCTCCTGCTTGATTTTCCTATTCCTACAAAGCTTTGCTATATGTCCAAACTCTTGACAGTTATAGCATTTCACATTTACATTGAAAGATGAATCTTTAAAACTATTGTAGGACACCAGTTTACTCTTCCTACATTCAAAGCTCCTATGACCAAATCCATTGCACTGATAAAAAAAACATTCATATCCTACAGTGCATTAAATAGATTTCTACTTTCATAACTCATAGTGGGCTTATTGGTCAATCTACAGTTAGCTAACCTATGTCCAAATTTGTTACATTGGTAACAATAACCATGAAAGTTTGGAACATATTGTGTAGGTTGCCTTGGTCCTGCAAACGTCTGCCTCACCAGGGGTCTTCCTTTCATGTTGTTGACTCTAGTAAATACTTCATGATCAACTCTTGCATTTCTCCCAAGGTCTGCATTTTGGTATATTGAGTGTGGCCTTTGATTCATTGATTTTGTATACCGGCTTGTGTGACGATTTCTAACACCTTCTGCATAAGTCTTCTTGTCGGTATCCTTGCTTACTGTGAATGTCTTCTTCTGTTCACCTTTACTTCAAGAAGTGAACTGTATCTCCTTATCGGATGTGTCTTTGTTGTTTGAACTTTGTCCTTCTTCAAATCCTAAGCCACCGGTATCTTTATACTGCTTTTGTTTGCTCAACATCTTGTCTAAGGCTTCGATGCTACCCTCATATTTGTTCCTCATTTTCATTTCATCCTTGCTCTCTTCAAGCGCTTTTCTGAGCTTCACTATTTATGCTTCTAGATCTTGATGCTCCTTTTCCTTCTTCATCAGATCAAAGGATATAACTTCACATATCCTCTTGCATTCTTCCAACTAGAGTTTCAAGTTAGAGATAACTTGATTGGACTCATCTAGGGATTGCTTCAAGAGACATTGTTCTTTTGCAGCAAGCTTGACCTTCTTGAGTTCTCTTCTTGTCTTACTTAACTCCTCAAGAGCACTTATGAGCTCATCTTATAAATCCACTTCAGCTTCAATGTCTTCTTATTCCTCATCTTCACCAACCGGTTTATCTAGTGCCATAAAGAGATTAACATCTCTTTCATTCTCATGGTAGTCATCTTCTGATGCACTTTCTTCGTCTATGGCATCATCCTCAATAGTATATAGGTTGTTCTGCTTCTTGTAGCCTCTTCTTCCTTGTCGGTAGATATTCCTTTCCATGTCTTTACCAGTTGATCTGCCAAAACTTCTTTGTTCATCTTCATCAGTTCTTATAAGGACATTTTGGAGCAAAGTATCCAACTTTACCACAGTTGAAGCATTTGAGTGGTAACTTCCCTTTATACTAGTTGGATCTTCTCTTGAGATTTCTGACAAAGTTTGCTACCTCAACATTCGAGTCTTCACTAGATCCTTTATGAGCAACCTCTTCCTTGCCCTTTTTGGTGGAGTTGAATACTGCCTCTTTCCTTGAGGATGCTTCACCGGTTGTTCTCATTTCATAGGCTATTAGAGAGCCAAATATCTCATCCATTATGAAGGTCTTCAGATCCTTGGATTCCTCTATGGAAGAAACCTTAGTATCATACTTAGATGTGACAGATCTAAGTACCTTTTTGACAATGATTTCATCAGCAATTTCTTCTCCAAGTCCTCTCATGGTGTTTATAGTTTCATCTATTCTATGAAGGTAGTCTGCAATCTTTTCTTCATCTTTCATCTTGATGCCTTCAAGATGACCTCTTAGTGATTGCAGCTTGGCCTCTTTGACTTTGGCATCTCCTTCAAATAATCTCTACAATTTATCCCAAGTCTCCTTGGTGGATGCACAATGCATGACCTTGACAAACTCATTATTAGATAGCCCGCTTAAGATAGCATGTTTGGCCTTCACATTATTTTCATACTCCTTCTTAGCATCCAAATCAATGGGAGGAACACTAGGGATGGTATACCCATTCTTGACAGATATCCACACATCAAAACCTAGAGAGGAAATATAGGTCTCCATTCTTTTGCTCAAGAAGGCATAGTTAGATCCATCAAACATGGGGGCTTTTGAGGAGGTGGACTCATTTCTTGTCATTGTGTTCTTTGACCAAAATCTACCCAAGCTAGAGAAATCTTTAATTAACTGGGAAACTATGCTCTGATACTAATTGTTGAACATAATGTACCACTGAAAGGGGGGTGAGTTAGTGGTTCTGAAAATCTTCTCCTTTTAAACCAAGCTTGGAATACCGGTTATCAACCTAAACACTAAATAATCAAATTGGTAAGATCAGAGTGGATATCAAAAAAGGCAAACACACAAATGCATAACCCACAACACCAGATATACAAGGAAAACCCAATATGGGAAAACCTCGGTGAGAAATGCTACTGGAATCTACTGCTCCAATCGAGCCTCACAATGAAACAACAAATTACAATGATTTAAGCCACCAACCCAAGGAGCACCAACCCCTACACCAAGCACCAACTCGATGTAATATAATGAAATATAATTTAGATACAGTGATAGCATCTAGTTTTAAATGTGTTCTGCAACACCTAATCAATGGATTTATGTCGGTTAACAACCCCCTCTTCTTCACTGGTTCTCACACTCTCGGTTATCTAATTACTCTCTTTGAACACTCACTGGTTACTCCCAACCTCTCTCTCTCTCTCTCTCTCTCTCTCTCTCTCTCTCTCTCTCTCTCTCTCTCTCTCTCTCTCTCTCTCTCTCTCTCTCTCTCTCAGCCTCACACCTCACAGTGTCACTCTTGGATGCCTTCCTAATCAATCACTCCTTACCAGTTTGCTTGATTGTTAGAATTGCAACAGTTTGTCGGTTATTCTGTCTCTACCGATTAGAGCGTCTCACTGGTTCAACCTACTAACAAACACTATAACTCTCTAAGAAATAACTCTAAGGTAGAATGTCTTTCTTCTCTCTCAGACTCTCTTTTTCCTCACACCTCACATCAAGCATCAACTCATTTTAGTCTTGAGCTGACATATTTATCTTTTAGGGTTCCCGCCAAAGGTTGCATTCAAAATCTCTCGTGTTAGGTTTTTCTTTCACCAACTCAATCCGTATTAGATTTAATCCAATCTATTTTTGAACAACATGGAAAACAACGTCAATGGGTTGCTAAGTAGTAGTGCGATTCATGTGGTGAACTGTATCACACCAAACAACACCGCCATCTCCTTGCTTTTCAATGTGCATTTTCTATTTTAGGATGTCTATGACATGCTTTTCTGTGTTTCTCTATCAAACACCATTAATGGCTTGGTTGTTTCCTTCAACAAGTGGGTACAAAGATCAAATCTTCTTGTAGGGTCAGTTCAATCATCTTGCCACCTTGTCTTCCTTGAGCCGCAACATTCTACCATCCTCCCATGCTTTGTGGGTTCTTCATTAATGTCGACCTGCTTGCTGACTGTTACGTCAATGAATACTTCACTGACATCTATGTGATCACCACTTGGTTTCCACTTGTCATCCTTGTCAACATCCACCTATGCTTAGTTTTCTATGTCGGTTTGACATCCTTCACCGACCAAGATTGACTACCGGTTCAACTCACCTTACCGGTATAACCTAACTTCACTAGTGGTCCTTCATACCTACTGACCTCTTCTTTGGCAGTGGATCAACTTGGCCTTCCATCAAACATGCTAGTCCAACTACTCAGTCCATTTACCAGAAGCATTCAAAATCTATGTGTATACCAGTTCACATCCTTTAGTTCTTCTTTGATTGCTTGCTTTGCCTTGTTGGTGGTCTTGCTTTACCGATCAAAGATACATTTCATATGTACCGGTAACATACCTTTCTATCTGCTTACACACATATTGACATCATCATGTCTCACTTCACCCATGTCGGTCACCACTACTCACTCACCGGTGACCATGCCAAACCAATTGACATCAATGACAACCTAATGCCAACAATGCCAACAGTATGTAGTCAGACAATAAGGCATATAAATCAAAAGATTTGGGGGGAAATAATGAAGATGACTGATCAATTGTTTTAGTTTTCTTCATTGTTAGACAAGCTAGTGGAACATTATAAGAAGCTCAAAAAATATGTAGACAAGAACATAGACTTGAAATTAGAAGAGAAAACGGTTGCTCAAATCTTACAAAAACTGTACATAGGCAGTGATAGTGAATTGGCATCGAAAGATATTTAGAACAGCATTGATGCCTCAATAAAGGTATCAAATATGATTCAGAAATGTTATAATCTATGTGAAATTGAATTTTTTTGGATGGGGTGGAAATAAAGTTTTAGAGCCTACATGAAAAAGTTGAATTATTCACAACGCTTGGTTTGTCGAAGCCTTTTGACACATTTGAGAAATACATTGGAAATACTCATTTTCAAAAAATATGGAGGAGAAGATGAGGAATGATCTGGAGTAGATTCCTCAGAATGTAGATGAGGCAAATTTTTTGGATTCAATCAAACTGTTGATATCATTGATTGTCACATTCCAGTCAATTTTATCTATCGGTTAAGAATTATCAACAAGAATTGCAAGTTAGATATGATAAGTTTGAACAACTTCCAACTTCATCAAATCAACAGTAGAGCATGCTAAAAAACCTAATTGGATGACCCACTTCTATCAAACTAGCAATTACTAGGGGCCAGAAATGTAATTTGTAAATTTGTTAATTTGAAATAGATATTGTACTTTGTAAATTAGTAATATATGTCTATATAAATTAATTGGAAAATCAATACAAAATTGAAACCCATTTTTGTTATCTGGGCTTTGAAATAGATATAGATATTGTACTATGTAAATTAATAATAATTCTATATATTCATTGATTGGAAAATCAATACCCCAATGCACTGAAAGCTCTCTCATCCTCAACAGATCCCATTATCATGGTTTGATGTAAATCAACAAGTTTGATAAATTCTGACAGTGCATCAATCTATACTGCACTGAGTTATTTTTCACCAAACCATTTTTATTGATCTCGGTCAGTTGGGAATTTCCAATGCCTTAGCCTACTCCATCATTGTTGTTGAATATTTGAATGATTGCTCTAAGAGCTTATGTTTATCTTTAAATTCCTTCTATTTCTATTTCCTTTCCATCGACATTGCATATGGATTTCTTAAAAAAATGATCAATCAAGCATTGTAACTTGTTAAAATAATCCTTTCGACTACAACTGAGCCAATACTTATGATACACAATAGACATGGCAACCTTCTCTATTGTTCTACTTGCAATTTCGACTGCATTTCGGTTGTGCTCTCATAATATTCTTTAAAGTATCTTTTACAGAACCGATGGTTTTGTTAAAAGCTTCCTTGGTAACAGGTACATCTCTTATTCTACTTGAGGGCCCACAACCACTAGCAAACATGGCATATTGGTGCATTGGTATCTCATATACACGTACGTGTATACATAAGTCTTTGCTAGTGTTAAACTTTAAAAAATTATCAGAATTTTCTAGAACCATCATCAGATGCCAACTAGTGAATTCTTCCTTTATAAAGGCTCTCATGATAGATACATATTATCAAGGGTCATTATTAACCTTCTACATAGACTAGTATATTCTTGAATATACAGAGTTATTTCTTGAGCTACTTTCACAAGCTTTCTCATTTCGTTCAAAAGGGGGAGAATACCAACCAATGTTAAGAGTGTCTCTACATCACTTAACGTATGTAAATTCTCAAAAGCTTTGTCTACTGACCCTTGTTGTTCGTACATTAGTCCAATCAAGGATTTATATTGAGAGAAAACCCTTTCTGCTAGTTTCCACAATGAGATCCATCTGGTATCAACATCCTTAAGAAGCTTGTTTCCATTAGTTATTCCCTCAACAAATTTTTAATATTCTAAAAATCATTTGGGACTTCAATAGAAGAATGAGTATATTTTTAATGAACTTTAAAAATCCTTACTCTGAGGTGGGGTCCACCTTGACACGTGTCTCAATTCCGATTACACTTTGTACGAATTTTGTTTTGTTAGACCTTAAGCTCGATATTGGACCTAAAGGCTGGTCCCACATGAGAAAGGACATCCAATGCTCACAACTCAACCAATTATAATTCATCGCTAAGGATCTCATGATACAATAGAAAGATGACATTTGTCTCAATTCCTGTAGATGTGGCATATGGGCCCCACCAAGGATGACAATGCACACTTGGACTAAAAAATGAGATTTCATAGTTATAAAGTTGCGATATAAAAACCTTGTGATAGATGCTAAAAATGTTAAAAAATAAAAGCATATTAATTGACAAATTGTGTAATATTAAGCCAATCTATGGGCCCGACCTATCCACCTCATTAGCCTTAATATTTACCCTCAAAGTATAGACCATGTGCAAAAAATATTCACTTAAGTGATGGCCTTTTTGTTTCCCCTGGAAGGTCTTGTTAGGCTTGTAGGATAGCAAGGGCTTATGTTTTATGCCTTCCCCCGTCACCCCACAAAGTTCATTTGGCACTTAAGGAAGTGTCACGGGGTAGTGGGATACATAGTAGCAACTAAGAAATCATACCCCGCACAGTACCTTCATCATGCAGTTATATCTCCTGGGGTAGCGGGGTGTCTATGTTGCTCAGTAAAATTGGTTTTTACAAAGGTTCTACCAAACTACCAGTCTCCATTATGTTCAATGATATTAGGGAATTAGTGTAATTTTGGAGAAACATTAATGTATACATGATGCACATTAGTATCACACAAATTGAAAATTTATGTTAAATAAATAAAATTTGAAGACAACGTTTACAATTTAAATTATGCAATGAATCATGGAAATTTTGAAAATTGCATTTGCATGTCGACATTCATTTATACAGTAAAAAAGTATAAAATATCATCAATTAGACAATTACAGTTTGCATTTTGAGATAGCCCATGGGATTCAATATGAATTGGAGTAAAAACTATAAATACCTAGAAAATGTTGTTTTGTTAATCATCAATGCCATCCAATTCGAAATGCCAATCGAAATCTGGAACCTCCTATTCTGCAGTTTCTTCTACATCCTCTGAATCATCTTGTTGCATCTGTGTACCTCTGCTTAAAATAAAACCATCTAATATCATGCATTCCACCACCATCAATTTCTCCACCAGAAACACTACCAGCCTTTGAAGTGTTTCATAAACCCTCTCCTCTCACAAATGGAATTCTAGATTGTTAGTGCCCTTTCATGAGGAAAACTCTCAACATCATACTTACTTGTATACACTCTCAAACAATTTTTTAAATTCTTATCTAGTTTGTTTCTTGTCTTTGATTTCAAGTACCCCAATGCACTGAAATCTCTCACATCCTCAACAGATCCCAATATCACGATTTTACATAAATCAACAAGTTTAACAAATTCTGATAATGCATCAATCTATACTCCATTGAGTTATTTTTCACCAAACCATTGTTATGGATATCGGTCAGTGGGGAATTTCTAATGCCTTAGCCTACTCCATCATCATTATTGAATATTTGAATGATTTCTCTGAAAGCTTATGTTTATCTAAAATTCTTTCTATTTCTATTTCCTTTCCATCGACATTGCATATGGATTTCTTAACAAAATGATCAATCAAGCATGTAACTTGTTAAAATAATCCATTCAACTACAATTGAGGCAATACTTAGGATACACAATAGACATGGCTTCTAATAGTTCATCTCGAAGGAATCAACTTACAATCTCATCTGAAACCTCTCTCGCAATATTCTTTAAAGTTTCTTCTACAGAATTGACGATTTTGTTAAAAGCTTCCCTGGTAACAGGTACATCTCTCATTCTACTTGAGTACCTGCAACCACTAACGGACATGACATATTGGTGCATTGGTATCTCATATACACATACGTGTATACATAGCTCTCTGCTAGTGTTAAACTTTAAAAAATTATCAAGATTTTCTAGATCTGTCATCAGATGCCAGCTAGCAAATTCTTCCTTTATAAAAGGTTCTCGTGATAGATATATAATATCAAGGGTAATTATTAACCTTCTACGTAGACTAGTATATTCTTGAATATAAAGAGTTCTTTCTTGAGATAATTTCACAAGCTTGCTCATTTCATTCAAAAGGGGGAGAATACCAACCAATGTTAAGAGTGTCTCTACATCACTTAACGTATGTAAATTCTCAGAAGCTTTGTCTACAGACCCTTGTTGTTCGTACATTAGTCCAATTAGGGATTTATATTTAGAGAAAACTCTTTCTGCTAGTTTTCGCAAGGATATCCATCTGGTATCAACATCCTTAAGAAGCTTGTTTCCATCGATTATTCCCTCAACAAATTTTTGATATTCTGCAAATCGTTTGGGAGTTCGGTAGAAGAATGATATATCTCACGAACTAGATTTTCAACTCTAGCTACTGAATCAAATTTGCTCACAACTAAATTCAGTTTGTGGGTCATGAAGTGAATACCAATCATGTATGGTGAAATAGAAGTTTGTAGCTTTGCGCAAAGACCATTCCTATGACCTTGAAAAACTGCAGCTTCATCAACCCCTACACGTACCAATTTTTTGGCAATTGATAAGTCATGCATACCGCCAAACTATTTTAAAGATCTCTTAACTAACTCAAATAGATTTTGTGTTGTGGAATTCTCCTTCCTTTTTAACAACACAAAGTAAATGATATTGGTGGACATGTTTCCTTATGGTATACACATGCATACATATCCAAGAAGTATTATCTACTATTGTAACTTCATCTAAAGATAACGCAATAAAGTTTGACTGTTTAATATTTTTCTTTACATCATCTTTTTCTACATCAGCAAGACAACTTGCCCATTCTCACCGACTATTTTTTGACCAATGTGACTAAGGAAATCTAGGAACATTCAAAAATATTAATAAAGTAGCAAAGTTAGGGTAGTTTGACATAGGATGACCATTTTTCAAAAGATGAAAAATAACACTCAATTGAACTATTTTTGACTTGAATGTTTATGATGTCATATGTTTGAATTGAGCCTCAATCGAACCTCAACGTTTAGCATTCTTCTCCTCTCTTTACATATGCTCTTTATACTCTTCTTCATACTTAAAATGTTTACATTCTTCCTTTGTTTTCCATCTAATCACGGATTGTTCTTTTCCATCTATGATTTGTTTTCCAAAAACTTTATTGATATGCTTCTCTATGGTGTTCAATTTTAGCTACAAATTCTTGTCCCTTTTTAGTTTCCAACTATAGATCGTACACTTGCATTTTGTTAAAGTCTCATATTTGTTTGGATTTGGCACTTCTTCAATGAATGGGTACCTTGACACCCAATCCAATTCAAAATTCCTTGTCATTTCCCACTCGCGGCTCAATTTTGATTTTATTTTTATTTTTCCCTTTTTGTACTCCCAACAACATCATCTAGGTCATTCACATCAACATTTCCTGCAGTATTGACATCAACCTCAATTGACTTATTCCAACTATTCTGGGAATCCAATTCCATTGGAACATCAGATCTGGCATTGGGATTTGTCTCAATTATCTCATTTCAATCTTTCTTGGAGGTTTCTCCTTCAACAATATTTTTTGGTGCGCTTGCAACTACAGATGTTATATCTCTGTCTGATGGATCGCCAATATTAACAATATCGAAGTATGACCTTATGCTTCTATTTATGCACTTTGATGGCCTCCCTTCAACACTTTCAAGACTCTAGCTGCTCGATATCCCTCAATAAATACAAACTAAAAGAAATAGAATCTAAGAACTAAGAAGATAGACCCCTATATCCTGGTTACTCAAGAAATGAATGAAACCCTACTAAATAATTTTTAAAAATGAACTAAAATTCGTAAAATTTGTGGATAAATAATCTTATTATACTGAAAAATAAATTTTTACTCACACTTACAAATTGGTTTTGTCAAAGCTCGTTAGACAACAATGTCTAGTAGAAAATTGTCTGTGATCTAAATTGAGTATAGAGAGCTCATAACAAAATAAATTGTGTCAATAAAGTACCAAATTTTGATTGTATTTATACCAATCCAGATTTGGAAAATTTTGTGGGGCATTTTAAAATTAATCTTAAATTTTGGCAAATTTAAGCAGGCTATTGGCATCATTGAGTCAAAATGGGTGAATCTCCCAATCTAAAAAAATGATACATTTCGATCTCAAAGGTGATCATGGACTTATAATTATCGTTAACTTACAACACTGCTAGCGAAAATGGGTCCTCCTAAATGATAACTTACAAAATGGCTAGCGAAATGGGTCCTCCTAAATGATAACTTACAAAATGGTTAGCAAAATGGGTCCTCCTAAATGATTGTTGTATCGAACTACTTAGCTGGTATTGGTGAATAAATGGGTGCATGTACATTGGAACTTTCTAAGTTGTTGGTGAAAAAAAAAAAGTATGACTAGATCCCAAAAGGCGGTGGTGAAACACCTTGCCTATGGCCCAAAACACATAAAAATTGGCGAATGGGAGATAGACCCTTAATCATCACATTTGCCAATTTCAAAATCCCCGATCTTGGCTATTCGCCACTAAAAATTATGATGTTTGCATCTATAAGATTCGAGAAATTAAAGATAGGTGAACCAAGGAAATAAATATTAAATTGTCCAAAGAGCGAAATGTGGAGAAAAAAATGGAAATTGGATAGAAGATCAACTAAAATATGAATGGACTATGAGAGTGACAAAGTGCCATAGACAACAAAGTTGCCCCTATAGATGAATAATCACAAAGAGATAAAGTTAGCTAGTCTCATATAAATCCTAAACAAATGACTTGGTATTAAATTCACCAAAGATATAAAACCATAATAAGATGAAAGATATTTGTTGAAATTAGAGAGGAAATTATACATAATATTGAGGGATGAAGCAAGGTCTATTTTAAGAATTGACTCCTACAAAATTTTATTGAAAACCTTGTGGAGTCCCTATGTAGAGAACTAATCCACATGATGATTTTTGCCTAAAATTAATACTAAGTGATAAAGTGGGTGGCTATTTTCATATTAAAATAAATCAAATCAAAATTCATTCTTACTTGTAATCAATTTAGTAAATTTAGACCTGAATTTTTTATTAAATATTGGGTTGCCAAAAAAAACCTAAATTTTTTTATCATTTTATAATTGAGGTGGCAAAATAAGGTTAAATTTCTGTTATTTTTAATTGATATCCCAAATTAAGCCTACATTTCTCGAAGAGAAAAATTAAGCTTAAATTACCTATAAATTTTCAATTGAGGTAAAAAAGCAAGCCTCAATTTCAATTAATTTACAATTAAGTTAGCAAATTAAACCTAAAGTAATTTGTAGTTATGGTGAAGAATTAAAACTAAAATTAATATGAATTTTTATGTTAAGTGCAAAATTGTTAAAACAAAAAATATTTGTGCATATCTTACATAATATTCATATGATACTTCATGTGAAAAGATAGCCTTGGCATCACTATGGCTTTAATTTAATTTAACAATATTTTAAGTGAAAATATGACCTTTTACATCACCATTATTTTTATTTAGTTTTGTTGCAAAAAGATAGTCTTCGTTATCATTAATGTTTTCATTTAATTCAATACACCAAAAGTATCACATGACATTTTTTAAAGATATGCACAAATGTTTTTGATATTAATAAGCATGAATAATTGGTTAACCTTGTAGACAAACAACCCATAGGCAACTTCAATGAGCCATTAATAACACATTTGTTAGAAGTGCGGTTTTTGTTGCACCAAAAGATCGACCTATTAATGCCCGATACAACCACTAGACTTATAGAATCCACAAGGGGCAGTTAAGCCATGTCACAAACCTAAGCATTATGTTGCACAACACAAGGAGACCAAGGGTGCACACCTTGCAACAATCCCCCCCCCCCCAAATGCAAGTGAGGGGTTTGAACCTATAACCAAGCTCTGATACCACTTGTTACAAGTGTGGTTGTCATTGCACCAAAAGATTGACCTATTAATGCTTGATACAACCAATAGACTTATAGAATCAACATAAGGTGGTTAATCCATGTCACAAACCCGAGCATTGCACTGCACTACACATCACAAGGAGAACAAGGGTGCACACCTTGCAACAATTAATAATACATTAATGGTCTAGTCTATAATATCAAAAGCAATTCAAAGTAATAAAACTAGTAGTATAAAGAGTCTTTAAAGTATATGAAACTTAAATGATTTAAACACCCAAAAACAACAAACAAGTGGCTATGCAAATAGGCCACCCCAATGCTCTTTAAGGAACTTAAACAAGTCATTATAGTTTCCTTCATCTTTAGTCTCCTTCCTAAGCATCTTCTTCTGCAACAAGAACAAGGTAGTGGCAGAGTTGTGCAACAAATCGAGCTGAATTTGCATCATATTCTTTTCAAGGTCAATGACTGTCGCCTTTAATGTAACGCCCCACCAAGGAACCCCAAAGGACAACAACTATCTAAGCAATTAAACATAGCAATAATTTTTTCTTTTTAAAAGAAAATTATATAACATTACAAACTCAACATGAAATTAGATATAACATTTGCACATGCTAAAGATAATAATTATCCTAACTACATCCTCATGTGGGTTCCCTTACATCGATACCTAAGTAACAACATAAATAACTCAAACCACAATAATCATCATGACATAGCATTTACATGAGTAAAAATATCTAACATTAGATTCATTTTAATCGCCAATATAAGTATTCTGTGATAACCTTTGTAAACATATAATGATGCATCTAATCACACAAGAATGGTCAATACCAATACCAAACCACTTAACACTAATATAGAATTACATTCTTTTGATTACTACATATTGCATTACATTACATTACATCAAATTACATCATTCTTCCTAAGAGAGTGTCCAAATTATGATGATAAAGAAACAATAACAATGATACGTCTTCAGACATGTAGTGTCACAGTTAAAACACTTCGTTGGTGAAGCGGCCACCAAGGTTCAAATACCTGCTAGGCCACTGTACTCGCAAGGCCTTGTGCCTTTGTTGGGTCATTGTGCTCGCGGATTTGAACAAGTGAAGTGTGGGGATGAGGTCCACCGTTTGTGGCCTCACTGGTTCATAGCTCCAGGTCAAAAGCGTTCACGTGGAGCCGGAGGGCGTGTCGTGCCAAGGTCACCGGTCACGTTAAAATTTTTACCGAGCATAGTTTACAAAAAACAAAAAAATAATGATACAATAACAATGATAAGAAATTACATAGCATATTTTAATACATCATTGAATCATTTGTATCAAGTATTGAGAGAAAACTAGAAAGAGGACATAGAATCCATCAAACACACAGACTTGTCCATTGGTCCCCAATGAAGGTAGGCAACAACCTGTCGACCATGTCGAACCCTTCGGTACACGCCACCATGCTCAAGAGATAAATATGAGGCCCCACACAACACAAGAAAACTAGGATGAGAAACCAACATCAAGAAGACATAAGGACACAAGGATACATATGAGCAAATAGGACTTATCACTAGGTTTCACCAGAGGCTTCACACCACCACATAGGATAGGGTACTAGGATACAACTAGGGAAGAGATTCATCACATGGAATCACCATGGGTGATCCTAGCGGTCTAACCCTCTCCAAACTCCAAACCTCAGTGCCCATTTGACTGCACATGTGGAACCAAATAAACCTTCCATGGAGGCAAGGAAGTTCGATCTACCATACAAGCCATCTCAATCTCATCCCGAGTCTAAACAAGCACTCCAAGCCATGAGTGGGGAACTGACAATTATCTTATTAATGTGTGTTCTACCCACCCCTTTTATTCATTTAATGTTATCACTTGATTAATCCAACTCTCAATGAGAGATCTTGGCAGCCACTTCAAGGCCTCGACACCCACTTGAGAGCCACTCCCCCTAAGTTTAACCTAGACACCTTTGACCTAGGGTTTCATCTCAAGTTATGATGAAGATAAATCGCATAGATATATCAAATAAATCATACATGACTTCATAATCAAGAATCGGAATCATAGATCATACACATGTCCTCTCTAGGACTTACCAATAAGATCCATTAATGAGTTCACTTCCAAATGCCATAACCACAAGATATTCTTACATCCAAGCATATGAAAACATAAGAAGACATGGATCAATATCAAATCAAGTCTTATTGACCCCCATACATTGTTACAATGGAGAACAACCTCTTGACAAGCCTTTGGAATCCACCCATTAAGGATTTATTTTAGATCCTATTATTCCCTCAACAATAAATTAATGATTCATTTTAGATCTAAAAAATAGATTCACAATTTATCTTTCCAAATCAATCGAAAAACAACAAAGTTGATTAACTAGGACTTGCACAAAGGATCATCGAATTGAATGTAATCTTATAGGACCATGGAAACGTATTTTTTGATATTCAACAGAAAAATATAAGGTCTGAAATCTTATTTAACACAACAATAAATGATATATATTTTATTTCTAAAATCTCTACTAAAACCCCAAAACTATGATAAAACTACACTACCCGTTTCACCCAAAACACCACAATTTGATTTTGTTTTAAGTAACAAATGGAAATAACATCATATAAACAAGATTACAACCATAATAAGAGTAGCATAATTCTAAATCATATCAAAAAAACCACTAGACAACAAGAATTCCATACAACTATACTTGAAGATCATTGAAAATAGCACAAAGATTTCTTAAAAAATTAGCCCCTAAAACTCAAGGAAATGAGAATGCATTCAAAGCCCTCTTCTCCCATACTTGCCTAGAAAACAATTTAAATTCAAATAACAACAAAAGCATTGAAAAAAACATTCTTAAATATTTTCAAAACAAGAATATAATCATTCTTCTACATCCAGGTCTTAAAACCCTACCTTGGGTCTTGCAAAGACAACACAAACTGAAGGAGATTCGAAGAGAGAAGAAGCCCAGATGAAAGCCACGCTCAATCAAATCAACCCAACCAACAACAATCCACGACACAACATATAAGAACCAGTGATATCTTCTTCAACAATCTCAATGAACCTCCCACAAAAACCCCTTTTAATTGCACAAGAAAAAAGGAAAGAAAACCAATCAATTTCTCTCTTCTCACACCAAAATCTAACCCTCTCAATTTCCAGCAAAACCATATTCATGAGCCATCAATATCTCTCAAAAAAATAACATAAAATTACATTAATTTTCCCTCAAAAAGATGTGTATGGGAAACTCAAACAACTCCCACAATTAAAAAATTAAAATAAAACTCATAAACCAAAGTTAACTTGAATAAGCCCCCACGGGTTAGAGTAGTTAACTTGAATAATACAACTCATCTCACCACCAATAAAAAAAAATTAAAAAAGAAGAAGTTAACTTGAATAATACAACTCGTCTCACCACCAATCAAAAAGAAATTAAAAAAATGATTAAAACCATAAAATACAATTATCCCACTCAACATGGATGTGCAATTAAAAAATATATTATTAAATATTATTCTTTATTTACTATTTATTATTCCCCACTAGATAAAAATACACAAAATAATCTCTTAAATTTCATAGTGGAAAAATAATTCAGTATTGATATAAGTGAATATATATATTTTCATAGTGGAAAAATGATTTTATATATATATATATATATCATATCTTTAATTAAATAATAATACTAACAATCATCAATAATTATATATAAAATAATATTATCATCCCAATAAAATATTACACATCAATACTTACATCATAACTAAGATAAAGACAACATTCACCACAAACTCAAGCAACTAACTGATGCAGAGCATCCAAAAAACACACAAACTAGAGGAGATTGTTCTCCCAACTCTACTCAAATAGGTGATTACTCTTCACAAACCTTCAAGAGCCCTCATAAGGTCAATAGGTGCTCATAAGGCTTCAACACCCCAAAAGTGAACTCATGCTTCTCAACCCTCACCCAACCATTGGTATACATTAGTCTAGGCTTATTTAAATTTCCCAAGGCCAACTTGAGACTCTCCAACCCCTAGATCAAACCAAACTGTTAAACCTTACTCATACAAGCCCACCTCCTATTAGGACTTCAAATTATCCACATACACAACTCCCAATGCCAAGTAGGTATACACCAACCCAAGGTATTACATGAAAACTCTATGGAGACTCCTCTTCATAGTCAAATCATTGTTCTTTACCCCCCATCCACCCCAAAGGCAAAAAAGGAAAGCTACAGTAGCAACACTGTCTCACTGTAGCAGCCACAAACACTTAGGACAGTCATACTTGCATGATCCACTCCTTCCTCACAATACTCTCAAACATTAACAATAATGATGGAGGTCTCCTCTACTTCTCCCTCTGACACCAAACTCAATATCAAACTCACTCTCTCAACCTTGCAAAGAGCAGTGACTCAATTCATTGTCAAACTGTGACTGTCATATAATTTTGTATGGACAGTCATTAATCCTCGTCATTTGTCTTGTTCATGGGGTTGCCAATACTAAGAACAAGTTTCTGGTATCCTCACACACCCCTCTAACAATTCAACAACCTTCCAAGGCTCTACTTTGCACTTACACCCTTTCCACACCACCACCTTGTTGTCTCATCAGTCTGAGACACATAACAACATAGGTTTCAACCCACTTTTGCACGTGCCATTCATATCATGGATCCCTGCAAGGAAATAAACACAAAGGAATACATATACAAAGGTCATTTTGTTGGCATATGATGAACCGACATGTTGATATGATGATAATGTATGTTGTCATTGATGTCAATAAGTGTAAGTGAACTGGTATGCAGATTGAAAGAAGTTGGTAAACCGGTATGAAGAAATGTAGTGAACCGGTGTCGGGGTTTCACTAAGTGTGACTACCAGTTGGTAGTATCAGCTCTAGGGTTTTCGGTTTGGCAATCCAACTTGTGTGATGCAACCGATGACATTCTGTAATGAGTAAGCTAAGTGATGAGGATGAGATCGAGGTGCCACGTCAACCTTGTGCACGTGAAGGATTTTCTTGAGGATCTTGCATGAGAAGATCGACTTCATTAAAAGTCTACCTTGGTAATGAACATTCTTCTTGGTGGTATGAGAAGAAAGCGTGATGAGTTACTAATTACCATGCACGGTGAAGAATGAAGGATGTAAATTGTCTTGTGATCTATTTGAAATTGTATTGCTCTATGCAAAGTGTTTGGATGGTCAGGATTGGACCGCTTGTACTGTAAACCTAAGATGCTTAGGATTTAGGGTTTAGGGTTTATGCTACCTACCTAATTGTTGTCTATAAGGTCGATGATGTTTGTTATTGTAAGTTGTTGGCAAATGTTGTGTGTGTATCCGAGTGATGAGATACTTGCCAAACCAGTAAAAAAATTTGCAGAGTGTGATTGCAGAAGTAGAGGAACTGAAAAGGATCTACCTTGGCATGTAGTGTTGTTATCAGATCAGAGTTTTTTTACCTATTGTCTTCTAACCATTTCAACAGTTGGAAAATCCCTTTACCGAGTAGCTTTAACAGGCTTACTGTAAATCCTCTAACTAGGTGACTCAAGTTTATTGAGTTCTTTAAATCCTCTAGCAAGGTAACCTTTAACATGGTTTCAACCTTTAATAGGGTATATAACCATCCCTTAACTGAGTGATCTTTAACAGGATCGGTTCCTAGTAGAACCTTATTGTAAAGTCTTTAACCGGACTAGGCTCCTAACAGAGCGAGCTTCAAAAGAGTTAAAAAAAAGCTTGTGGGTATTCATCCCCACCATGGTTTTTCACATTTGGGTTTCCACGTGAAAAATTTGTGTGTCATGTGTTGTACATTTTTCATGTGATTATTTGTTTGAGTGATTATGCATGCATAGTTATTAGGTTATGGCATTACTGTTATACCATATGCTTATTGGTGAAGTTGTTATCAAGTATTGAATGTATTTGAAGTGTTTAGACTTATCAGTTTATGTTGTCTGAAGTCTTACTATGTTTAATGGGTATTGCCATGGTTAAGTTCAGTAATGAAGACAACTGGTTGGTATTGCTTTAACTTGATAAGTTGTTCAGAAAGTTTTTATTTGTACCGATTCACACCCCCCCCCCGTGCTCTCAGTACCAGTTAGGGTATATTTTTTTCATCATTATTCATTAGAATCCACCCATTGGCATGAATTTTCAACATGGATATGACCCCAGTCCCATTTTTATACTATCTTGGGTTACCCTAGACTAGGGTATGGACAGTTTTACAAAAAATGATGTAACTTTTGCAAGACAAGATGAAATTCAATGAAACCAAAATAAAATTGTAGAGGATTCACACCTCTTCCATAAAAAATGTGTTTCCAATAATAACATGACAATTTCACAATGAAAAGTAACAGATATCAGACTGAGATATTCAGGAAAATAGTGACAGTTAAGAAAAGTTTATAATTTTTATTGATCTCCTTCCTTTCTTCTTTCCCAACAGAAAAATCAACCCATCCATCAAGGCTTTACAAGTATTTTATAGGCCTCCAAACAACCACTTCAACAACCAAACTGATTTTCAAAACCTCTTGACTGTTGGCATACAATTAACAATTCGTGTATTAGGACAACTTGCTTTGTATTATGATAACTTTGTCTAAAATTGATCATAGACCTAAACTAAATCCTTTATGACTTCAAAATATTGTAAATAGGTTCAAAGAGGTCCAAAAGACCTTTACACAATATTGAACACCATATTTGACCCTTTGATATGTTGGTATTATGGATGTGTTGCATTGGTTTTGTCATTGATGTCAACACTTATCAACACTTGTGAACACTTATCAGCAGTGAAGATCTTTTGCTATGTTCATCGGAATGTTTAGTGACTTATGCATAGTCACCGGTATATTGTTCACTGACACTGAGGATGATCTGTTATCATCTGGAGATTACTTGGCTATGTCAAAGACATTGTTTGGACACTTGGTTTTGGTGATTTGGTTGTTGGTCTAATCGAGTTTGCATATTTGTTGTTACCGGAAAATAGGTCTAGGTTATGGACCGGCAAGTGTTATCTATTCCACATCAACACAACACGTTATGGAGATGTCTTATTGATTGGTTATTATTATAAATGCATTGAGTCGACATGATGCATCACATGTTGATTCATTTGTAATTGATTTAATTGTAATATTCTTAGTGAGCCGACCTACACATTTGGTCTCTGGTTTTGGTATATATGTAAGATCTCATTTGTGAGATTAATGTAAGGTATGAAAGGAATGCAATAAGGTATTACAAGGTTGTGATATTTGGTATAAGCAGAGCTATACACGCAGACATCATTTGAAGATTCAAGGAAGGTATGAAGAAGACAATCAAAGCTTAACCAGTATTGAATCTAGCATATGAAGATGCTATTTTGAGCAGTACATTATCATTGGATTTAACCATCCAATTGTAGTCAGTGTGACTCCCTTCTTGTGATTGAGGTGTGAGCTCTAGGCAGTTGGCCTTTCTGCATGTGCAGACCCCATTTGTACACACATACTATCTGCAGTAGTATCATCTGATCGTGGGTAAGGTTTCCCATCGTGGTTTTTCCTCTTACAGGGTTTCCATGTACAAATATCTATGTTGTGTTGTGGATGTTATTTGTCTTTCTATTTCATGCATTAAACTTTACCGGTACTGTTATTAATTGTTAAACTGTCTACCGACATTAAGTTTGGTTTACCGGAATTATGCATTAAGTTTGGTCAAGTTATATTTGGGTTGAAATTAATAGACAGCTGATTCACCCCCCCCCCTCTCAGTTGCCTCTGGGTCCTAACAATTGGTATCAAAGCAAAGTACCCTTTTTGCAGAAGTTTAACAGCTTGAGGAGATTCTATGGCAACTAACTATTTCAAGAAGGACAGTCTGAAACTTGATGGAACTAACTATGGTATATGGAAGATCAAAATGGAGACACATATGAATTGCATTAGAAAAGACAATGGATGGGCTTTTGTTGCAATAACAGAAGATCAACCAACACCTACTGTTCAACCATTAGAGCAGGCCCTGGTAGCTAAAATTGAAGAAAAGGATGAATGGATCATTGATTTTGGATGTTCACGTCATATGACCGGTGATAAAAGTAAATTCTTAACCTTTCAGGAATATAATGGAGGTCCAGTAAGATTTGGGGATGATAAAGCTTGTTTGATTAGAAGAAAAGGCACTATATCTTTTGATGGTAAGCACAATACTGACAACGTTTATTATGTTGAAGGTTTGAAGCATAATCTTTTGAGTGTTGGTCAATTAGTTGAAAAGGGATTTCAGTTACAATTCAAGAATGGTAAATGCAAAATCATGATAGAATTGGTTTGGAAATTGCAACCGGTAATCAGACTGGAGGTAATATCTTTCATTTGAATAACAATGAGAAGACATGCTTGATTGCACATATTGAGAAAGTTGGTTATGGCATAAAAGACTTTGTCATGTAAATTTTGATTGCATTGTGAAAATCAATACTACTAAGGCAGTAAGGGATTTACCTAAGATTATAAAACCTCACAATCCGGTATGTAAAGAATGTCAATTTGGAAAGCAAGTTAGAGCAACTTTCAAGAGTATTCCAGAAAAATCCAATAATGTTCTTGACTCAATTCATATTGATTTATGTGGACCAGCAAGAACTAGAAGTTTACAAGGAGATAGATATTGTATACTAATCATTGATGATTATTCTAGAATGTGTTGGGTTACTTTTCTCAAGGAGAAATCAGAAGCTTTTGGGAAATTCAAACTATTTAAGGTAATGGTAGAGAATGAAAACGGTAAGAAAATCAAATGTTTGAGATCAGATCAAGGAGGAGAATTCACATCTAAGGAATTTAATACATTCTGTGAAGTGAATGGAATCAGAAGATAATTATCAGCACCTTGGACACCCCAGCAGAATGGAGTTGTGGAAAGGAAGAACATAACTATTTTGGATGTAGTTAGAAGCATGATATCAGAAGCAAACCTACCTCATGTGTATTGGAGAGAAGTAGTGAATACAATTGTTTACACATTCAATAGAGTTCACATCAAAGTTGAAACCGATAAGACCCCTCATGAATTATGGTTTGGTAATACTCCTACTCTTAAATATTTTTGAATATTTGGAAGCAAATGTTATATTAGGAGAGATGATTATATTGACAAATTTGATCCTAGAAGTGATGAAGGAATATTTCTTGGTTATTCATCTAAGAGCAAGGCATATAGATGTTTTAATAAGAGATTGCAGAAAATCATTGAGAGTGCAAATGTGAAGATTGATGAACAGTTTAGAGGTAATTCAAGGTCTATGGACTTTGAACCGGTAGTTGAGATAATCACAAATGAACCTACGATGAGTACACCGGTACAAAATGTTGATCTAGTCACACCGGCATCATCTAAGAATTCCACAGTGACTGAAGAACAACAACAAGTGAATACACCCAAGTATATAAGATTGAATCACTCTAAAAGTCAGATAATTGGGAATAAGTTTCAAGGTGTTATGACTAGAGGAAGACTAGCAAATGAAGAGGTATGTTTAATTTCTCAAATTGAACCATCAACTATTAATGAGGCATGTGCAGATAAACATTGGATTAAGGCTATGGAAGATGAATTAGAACAAATTGAAAAGAATAACACATGGACATTGGTTCCCCGACCTAAAAATAAAAATGTAATTGGAATTAAATGGGTATTTAGAAATAAACTTAATGAAGATGAAAAGGTAATCATAAACAAAGCAAGATTAGTGTGTAAGGGATATTCACAGAAAGAAGGAATTGACTATAATGAAACCTTTGCATCGATAGCTAGAATTAAGGCAGTCAGATTATTTCTAGCTTTTGTAGCACACAAGAACTATAAAGTATATCAAATGGATGTTAGATGTGCATTTTTGAATGGTGATCTTGAAGAGGAAGTTTATATTGAACAACCTGATGGATTTTCTTTGATAGATGACAAAGATATGGTTTGCAGGTTAAGGAAAGCTTTATATGGATTGAAGCAAGCTCCTAGAGCTTGGTATGCTAGATTGGACAAATATCTTTTAAAGCTTGGTTACACTAAAGGTAATGCTGACAACAACTTATACTAAAAAGTGACTAATGATGACATCTTGGTTATTGAAGTTTTTGTTGATGATATCATTTTTGGAGGAGAAGAAGGATTGTGTAAAGACTTTTCTAATAAGATGCAAGAAGAATTTGAAATGTCTATGATTGGGGAGATAAAATTATTTTTAGGATTGCAGATTTCACAAATTGATAAAGGTATATTCATAAATCAATAAAAGTACTTGAAAAAACTACTAAAGAAATTTGGTATGGATAACTCTAAACCGGTAAGTACTCCTATGACTACAATTGATAAACTATCATTGAAGGATGAGTCAACACCTGTTAATCTGACAAGATATAAATCTATGATTGGAGGTTTACTGTATTTGACACAAACAAGACCTGATATTATGAATGCAGTATGTATTGTTTCAAGATTTCAGAGTAATCCTAAGGAAAATCATGAATCAGCAGTGAAAAGGATTTTCCAGTATCTACAAGGCACAAGAAATCTTGGTTTATGGTATCCTAAAGATGAAAATTTTGATTTATGTGCATACAAAGATGCAAATTGGGTAGGAGACGTGGATGCCAGAAAGAGCACCATCGACGGAGCATTTTTTCTTGGTAGCGGATTAATTTCATGGTTGAGCAAGAAACAAAGTTGCACATCATTATCAACAACAGAATCAAAATATGTTGCAGCAGCAACTAACTATACATAGGTATTATGGATTAAGCAAATGTTGAAGGACATAAAGGTCAAATGCAAAGAACCTATAATCATTTACTGTGATAATATGGCAGCAATTGATATATCTAAGAATCTGGTATTTCACTCTAAAACTAAACATGTTTCTATCAAATTCAATTTTTTGAAAGAGAATATTGAAGCAAAAGAAATGAAATTGGTTTATGTCAATACTAAAGAGATTGCAGGTATTTTTATTAAGCCTTTGCCTAAGGAAACTTTTGAATATCTCAGAGAGCAGCTTGGAGTTATACCCTCACTAGTAGAGACTTATAAAGTTGGAGCATGGCATCATACCGATAGAATTAACAGAGAAATCTTTTTCTGGCTTTGATGAAGGAGAGCTACTTCTCAAGGGGAGTAGATTGGATAAATTTGGTTATAACAATTGGTATTTGTAATAAGTTCTATGAACTGATTATATTTGGTTTTGTATTGCTTTGGCATTTGATGTCAAAAGGGGAGAGATATCTATGGAAAAACACATTATCTTTTGGGAGAGATTATTCCTAGGGGGAGAAATACTATGTATTTTCATTTTTGGTAATTGATCTCTTTAGGAGATTGTTGGTTTTTCGTTTTTGGCATTTTTGCTTTGGCACTTAGATGGTTTTTCTATCTTGTGTTGCCATGAATGCCAAAGGGGGAGATTGTTGGTATTATGGACGTGTTGCATTGGTTTTGTCATTGATGTCAACACTTATCAATACTTGTGAACACTTATCAGCACTGAAGATCTTTTGTTATGTTCACCGACATGTTCAATGACTTATGCACAGTCACCGGTATATGGCTCACTGATAGGTTATATTATTCACCGACACTGAGGATGATTTGTTATCATCTGGATATTACTTAGCTATGTCTACGACATTGTTTGGACACTTGGTTTTGGTGATTTGGTTATTGGTCTAATCGAGTTTGTATATTTGTTGTTATCGACAAATAGGTCTAGGTTATGGACCGACAAGCATTATCTATTCCAAATCAACATAACACGTTATAGAGATGTCTTATTGATTGGTTATTATTGTAAATGCATTGAGTCAACATGATGCATCGCATATTGATTCATTTGTAATTGATTTAATTGTAATATTCTTAGTGAGGTGACCTATACATTTGGTCTTAGGTTTTGGTATATATGTAAGATCTCATTTGTGAGATTAATGTAAGGTGTGAAAGGAATGCAATAAGGTATTACAAGGTTGTAATATTCGGTATAAGCAGAGCTATACACACAGACATCATTTGAAGATTCAAGGAAGGTATGAAGAAGACAATCAGAGCTTAACCCATACTGAATCCAACATATGAAGATGTTATTTTGAGCAGTACATTATCATTGGATTTAACCATCCAATTGTAGTCAGTGTGACTCCCTTCTTGTGATTGAGCTGTGAGCTCTAAGCAGTTGGCCTTTCTGCATGTGCAGACCCCATTTGTACACAGATACTATCTACACTAGTATCATTTGATTATGGGTAAGGTTTCTCATCGTGGTTTTTCCCCTTACAAGGTTTCCACGTACAAATATCTGTGTTATGTGTTGTGGATGTTATTTGTCTTTCTGTTTCATTAAACTTTATCGGTACTGTTATTAACTGTTAAACTGTCTACCAACATTAAGTTTGGTTTACCGGTATTATGCATTGAGTTTGGTCAAGTTATATATGAATTGAAATTAATAGAAAACTGATTCACCCCCCCCCCCCCCCCTCTCAGTTTCCTTCGGGTCCTAACATGATACACATTTTCAATACAATGATAATTTTGGCAATATTTGTGAATAGAAAAAATTAAAGACTCAAAACACCACCTAATGGTCACAAGGACCTTGATTACGTAAAGGATGGTCAATCATGACCTTATTTCATATTTAAATGACATTGAAATTTAAAATAACTCATGATGGTCAAATAGGAGCATATGACCACCTAGGTGCTCATGCACCACTAACTCAAGGTGGCGAATATTGCTTTTAAGGCAAATTCAAATAGGTAAACACATGAGAAAATATGAGTGTCTTATTATGGGCCAGTGGTTAGGGTTAAGTCAACATGGACCTGCACGATATCTTTGATACCACCATCGAGGATTGTTAGACATGCTTAGACTTGTGAAGCCGAGTGGAGTTGATGCTTGGTACTTGCATCAAAACAAAACACAAAACACCTATGCTACATATATACATCTAGCTAATAGAATTAATAACTATTCCTTATCTAAAATTATTTGAGCATATGTTAGTATATCATAAACACAATAAATCATCTAACATATAGCCGTCAATAACTATAACCATGAAACCCTAATATCATCATAAAGAATCGTAGAATGTAACATCATCAACATAAAAATATCGAGTAACCCTAAGCATTAAACTAATATTGCCAATAGATCCTAGAAAATATAAATCACCACCCCATATACATATTATAAAACATACATCCATTAAACATAAGTAACTTTCATAAAATCAACTGAGTATGCCTACCTTTGACAGGCAACATGCCACATAAGCCAACATAAATCCATAAGAACATGAACAAACATATAGGTCATTACTCTAGATCATAATTCATTTCCCAAAAGAGATAATATAATAAACATGGTTATAAATATCCTCTTGTCAATAATAGTTTTAACAAAGCAACTTTAAATAACCACTTCCTAATTAGTACAATCGAGACATTTTCACATTAAAACTAGGCATACCCATATGCATAAAAACAACCATTATATTTAATTCACTAGAAGTGGATCCTAACATCACATGCAATCTCATCTGTTAAGATGATGTGATGTCATCTATTTTCATTCATCATCCATAAAATATAATCATGCTACCTTCATGAGAACTATATTAGTGGAAAAATTGTTATCATGATAACCTCTAGATCTAACAACATTTCTATCCACCCTAATTATTACTCTATTACTATAGTATCTACATTAAAGTGTAATTTTAGTATCACGATACCTACTTTATCATGCGGAGGTTAGAGGGGTATTATATCCTCCCCCCCTTGGACTCAACTTACTCCCGAAAGTCGTAAACCTAAGATGGAAACATAACATGCATTAGTATTGAAACTCTCCTTAACCACACTCAAATATGTGTCCTTTTCTTGGATATAAGCAACAAATTAATTCATTAAAATAATTGAACACATAAAGTAGTTTCCAAATCCATGTATTAAGCATACAATACTCATACAAAAGAACAAGATACATCATTCTTCGCTAACTCAAGTATAGCAAGCTCACCAATACTCTATTTTATTTAATATATTATCACTTGTTTTAAACATTCTAGCATGATATAAATCCTTATCATAGAATTTGATAACAATATAGACATCCATAAGATACAAGAAACACAATAATATTACACCTTTCAAGCAAGATAATACATTTCTAACACATATATACAATAATTACATGAATAGCTAAGCATTTTATGCAAATAATGTACACATACATACTCATCCACATTACCAAGAAGTACACATCACAAGGCTACAAAATATGGAATGCCTCTCTGGAGACGTACCCATGCACGACCACAAAGAGCATCCAATATCCATTACTTAAAGACCGAGACTTAAGATAAGGAAGTTTGCCATGGGTTTGAACACCTAGATTGGGGGTCACGTGGACATTTTAGGTTCTACAACAATGAACCAAGTATACAAGAAATCCATAAAGAAGGAACATTTCTTAAAGTATATGGTCACACAATGAGAGGAGGGTTTCAAGAAGTATGATTGGTCCCACTCCAATCAATCATTTAAGAAAAAGGGGAGCAAGATTGATTTCAAAAGAAGAGAAGATAAAAGTTTCAAAAGAAACTAAAGTGAAGGTAAAAGTGGCAAGAGAGGAAACAATAATGGAAAGAAGAATGGATACAATGGGGATAAGGCTATTAAGAAATGAGCATGATGGTGATCACTAAGCAAATTAGTGTCTAAACAAGAACTGTGGGGCTCCTTCCTAGGATAAATCACTACCGAATCAGCAAGAAGCCTTTCAACAAAGTATCCATGTGGCTCTTGACAATCGTCAAGTGGAATATCAAATCACTCCCTTTGAGACTTCAAGTACACTTTTCGAAATCCACATTTCTATTCTTTTTTATACTCATGCAACAAAGAATTTCATAGCTCCTAGAGTTCTAAATAATTTTCCTAAGAGAGATGGATATATGGTGAATCTCTGGACTATAGAGTATGCCAATCAATCTAAAGCCAGGGTAGAGAAATGTCTATTTGAACCCCTAATTAACCTTCAAATTTTCTTGATTGAGGTCAACCTATACATAGCTCCCTTAGGGTCATATGATGTGGTCCTAGCAATGAAGTGGTTATGAAGACATAGGGAAAGGGTAGATTATTTCACAAAGGAAATAGAATGTCTAGATGGTTTGGGAAATAAGGTGTACCTCAAGGGAATTCAAAGGGAAGTCTAGTTGAAACAAATTTCAGTTATGCAACTGAAAAGAGTAGAGAAAAGAGGATGCCAACTCTTTGCAATTAAATTGGAGAAGCTTGAGGAGATGCATGAAAATTGTGTCTTAGAAAAACTAGTATTTAGCAACTCTTCTAATCCAAGGGATGGATGTGGAGAAATTCAAAGAACCCAAGAAACCTTGCCTAGAAGACTGTCCATTCCTTCAAGACTATTGGGACATATTTCCAAATGAATTACTGAGAATGCCTCCAAAGAGTTTTATTTTCAATAGACCTTATGCTCAAGTCAATACTAATCTCCAAGGCACCTTATAGAATGACTACTACAAAGCTAACGGAATTGAAGGCACCGTTGTAGGAGTTATTAACTAAAGGTCTAATTAGACCCAACGTGTCACCTTGGGGAACTCTAGTTATCTTTGTCAAGAAGAAGGATGGAACTCTACGATTATGCATCAATTATCATATGCTCAATAAGGCAATGATAAAGAACAAATATCCTTTGCCTCATATTGATGATCTTTTTAATCAAATGTGAGGGTGATATTGTTTTCAAAGATTGATCTTAGACTTGATTATCACCAATTAAGAATCAAGGAAAAAGATATTCATAAAACTTTTAGAACCAGATGTGGCCATTATGAGTTGTAGTCTTGTCTTTTAGTTTTACTAAGCCCTAACTGCATTTATACAAAGTGTGTTTAGGGGCCATTTGGACAAGTTGGTCTTATTGTTCCTAGATGATATACTTATCTATTCAAGGAATGAGGAAGAGCATGCTCAACACCTTCAACTTGATCTACAATGACTCAAAGAGCATAGACTATATGCAAAGCTCTCAAAATGCACTTTCTTTCAAATGGATCTATAATATTTGGGTCATGTTATATTTGATAAGGATAGAGAAGTGGATCTAACAAATATTAAAGCAATCAAGGAATGACCTGCTTTGAGGAAAGTGCATGAGGTCAGGAGTTTTATGGGATTGGCAGGATATTATAGGAAGTTTGAGGCATACTTTTCCATAATTTCATATCCTATTACCTCTCTTCAAAGGAAAGGTAAGACCTTTTAATGGTTTGAGAAGTGCCAAAAATCATTTGAGCTATTGAAAGGATTGTTGATGACTTCCTTGATTCTAAAAGTTCTTGATCTGGAAGGACAATTTATAGTAATAATTGATGCATCGGGGGAAGGTTTAGGGGGTGTTCTCATGCAAGGTGGACAAGTTATAGCTTATAATTCTCAGAAGCTCAAGACTTATAAGCAAAATTATGCTCCTCATGACCTAGAGATAGCAGTTGTGGTACATGCATTGCAGATGTGTCAACATTACCTCTTGGGGAAATTTTTTGTGTTGAAGACTGACCATCACAGTCTCAAGTATCTATTTACCCAACCTCATCTTAATGCTCGATAGAGAATATTGTTGAAGCTAATTTCTAACTATGATTTTGAGATCAATTATATCATGGGAAAGGAGAATTGAGTAGCAGATGCCCTAAGTTGAAGATGATATATTTCTTCCATGGTCTCTATTCATTCTAAATTCAAGAATCGGATTTTGTGCAATTCCTCGAGAGATGAGTATTATGAACAAGTTAAGAAGTCTCTATCAAACAAATCCTTTAGATCCTAGGTACGAGGGATTCAATTTTGAATTAGATGGACTACTCTGGTACAAGAGGAGAATGTACGCACCAAAATTAGGAGAGCTAAGGAATACTATGAAGAGAGAGATTCACATTGCATTGTATTCAGAACATCCTAGGATGACCAAACTTCTAGAGGATGTCAAACCATTATATTTCTAGAAGGGTATGAAACATGATGTTGCAAGATTTGTGGTAGGATGCCTATAATTCCAGAGGGTGAAGGTGGAACACTAACACTTAGTAGGACTTCTATTTAACAATGAGATACCAGAAGGGAAATGGCAAGTCATCAATGTGGATTTTGTGCAAGGACTTCCCATGTCTAGGAATAAGCATAATGCAATATTGGTAGTGGTGGATAGACTCACCAAGGTAGTTCACTTTATACCTGGCAACTTGATTGATAATGCATCAGTTATAGTTCATAAATTTGTCTAAGAGGTGTTTAGATTACATGGGGTTCCCAAGAAGATTATTTCAGATAGAGATTCTCATGTAACATCAAGGTTTTGACAAGCCTTATTTACTGCACTAGGAACTCAACTTAACATAAGCTCAACTTATCACCTAGAGACAAATGGACAAACAAAGAGGGTTAATCAAGTCTTGGAAGATTTGTTAAGGGTTTATTGCATGGATCAACAATACAAGTGGGAAGATTATCTTCCACTTGTTGAATTCGCCTACAATAATTCATATCATTCGGTAATCAAAATGGCTCCATTTGAAGCATTATATGGAAGGAAGTGTTGAACTCCTATAAGCTGGGATAAGCTAGAAGATGGGATTTATATTGGTCTAGACATGCTAGTAGAAATGGAGGAACATGTGAAATTAATAAAGCAAATATTAGCAGAAGTGAACGATAGACATAAGAGTTATGCGGATGCCAAGTGTACTCCAATATAGTTCTCAGTAGGGGACAAAGTGTTGCTGAGATTTAAACCCCGCAAGAGCTCTATCAAGTTGGAAATTCTTCCAAACTAGCACCCCACTATGTAGCCCCTTTCTAAATCCTTTAAATAGGTAACCCTGTTGCCTACATGATTACCTTGCCACCAACTCTAACTTAGTTGCATAATGTTTTTCATGTTTCATATTTGAAGAAGTATATTAGTGGGTTTAAGCGCATCTTGGACTAGAACACATTGCAAGTGCAGGATCCAAGAGTGGTGTTGATCGAGCCTCTCAATTCTTGACATGCATAAGCTTCATTTGCGCAATCAAGAGGTTAAACAATTTCTAATTGAATGCATTATTATATAAATAAAAAATGCAATTATTGTTATTATGACACTTCATCTTGTGTTAGAGTAAAATATATTTAATTTTTCTAATATTTTGAACATAAGTTTGTTTACGACAAGATGAGATCTCAATTTATATTCAATTATGTTTTTGAAGATTACAATGGCAAAATGTGGAAACGCTTATTGATTTTATATCTATTTATGCATGATGACATTTTTTCTTATCTAACCCTAATGTTGAATAAGGTCTAATCACGTGTTTGTATTGACCAAGTGTTAACCAAGAGAAGGGGTCATTGAGACAACATCTCCAAACAAACAGGGAGAGTATCATCTAGGAGAGGATTATAGACAAATGGGAATTGTGTCGATGCCATTTAGAGTCTTTTTGAACATTTAACTGATTAGGGATCAAGTAAGTACTTTGGCCTTTAGTTTTGAGTCTTATCCTTTTATTTGGTTTAAATTATCATAGAACCCTAATGTCATGCTAGAATCAAGTCAAAATACTTGGTCTAGAGATCGTCTTTGTTGGTAAGATCATTTTATCAAATGATCATACCTTCTATAAGAGTAAAATGTGTATGTTCTTAAGTAGAGTAAAACACCTATAGTTGTGTCTATAATTTTATGATGTGTCATTTTGAACATACATATATAGGAATAATCTCTCTCTCTCTCTCTCTCTCTCTCTCTCTCTCTCTATATATATATATATATATATATATATATATATATATATGTGTATATATATACACATATATGTATATGTATATATATATGTATATACATATATATACATATGTGTATATATGTATACATATATACATATATGTATATATGTATATATATGTACATATATACATATATATATATGTGTATATATATGTACATATATACATATATATATATGTGTATATATGTGTATATATGTATATACATATATATATATATGTACATATATGTATATATATGTACATATATGTACATATATGTATATATATGTATATACATATATACACATATGTATATATATGTATATACATATATATACATATATACACATATGTATATATATGTATATATGTACATATATGTATATATATATATATATGTTTATGTATATATATGTATACATATATACACACACACACATATATATATGTGTATATATGTATACATATATATACATATACATATATATATACATATATACATATATGTATATATATATGTATATGTATATATATGTATACATATATACACATATATATATGTGTGTGTGTGTATATATGTATATATATATGTATATATGTATATATATATGTATATATGTATATATATATGTAAAGCAGAAAATCGCGATCGAACCCTAGTTGCCCTCCCCTCTTCCAACTCCAAGGAGAGAGAAGGGAGGTTCGCTAGGGTTTGATGGTTTTCACTTAAGGGAGAGACTTTACATTCAAAAGAGGGGTTGAAACCCACAAGATCCAATCCTACGCAATGCAAGATTGGATGCTAAATGTGTTTCAAGGGGTTAAGACAGCAAGGCTACCCTCTTTTGTAAAGAATGTGCATAGGAGAATTAAGCTAGGAATGCATAAAAAGTGACAAAGATTCGCTTATAAACTGAGATAGGGATATAGTATGAAGCTGCGGACCTGGAATTAGCAGTAAAATGTCGATACGGCGCTGTCCTGCAAATTTGAGCAAAAGTTGTCGGGACGATGGCGCCCGGCGCCACGGTCCTCCAAAAAATCCGCGAAACGAAGGGGGATCTGTTCGTCTCTGCACAAGGATTCCAGATCTTCAATTTCAGTCGCGTACCTGCAACCTACACACAGAAAAGCGAAGACGATTGGGGGGTTAGGGATTAGGGGTTTGCCTTTAGGTCAAACCCCGGTTTTGGAATTAACCAAGAAATGAGCAAGTGTTGTAAATGTAAATGTATGTAATGTAAAACAAGTACTAATACCTTGTTCTAAGGATGTTTGTATCCTTATGTGCGAAGGTTTAGATGTTGTTGTTTGTTGTATGTTGTATGTTGTATGTAGCATGTAGTAAGTGATCTCCTCTTCAATGGTTGAATCCTTGTCTTGAATGCAACACTTAGCCTTGAATGGAGACTTGGAATGATCAATTGCTTGAATGCTTGAATGCTTGAATGCTTGAGTATAGTTTCCACGCTTTTTCCGTCATGTCCTCTTATGTCCAAATGAGAGAGGAAAATGTAGTTTATATACTTGTCAATTAGGGCTCATAGACTGATTTTCCCGACCTTAGGCCGACCAGGAAAGTTAATTTCCAAATTGCAAACAAAAAGACCCGAAGTCCCCTTAGGAGACCGGACCCAAAATAGGCCCAGGGACCAGGGCGCTGGGCGCTCTGGTCCCACCTCCCGGGACAACAGGGTGCAAGGAGGTTCAGGCCAGGGTGCTTGAAAAATGCAGTTTTTAGTGTCATAATCAGGTTTCGGGGTCTCCATTCAGGTTGCGTGTTGCGTCGCCATCGTGAAGACCGAAATGCAGTCGAAATTGCAAGTGTCGCAATTTTAGGACGCTACATTTAGCCCCCACTTTAGCAGGAGTATGTATGCTCATACTTCCAGTAAAGTACAAGGAAACAACATTGAAAGACTTTCACCACGTCAAGGAGGCAAGACACACCAAGCCCCCAGTGGACTAAGGATCTTACGACTTCGATTGACAAAGTAAAAGGGAAGATCACAAGGGAGAACCATGACTGTCAGTTGTAAGGTTCCCTCACTATGAGTCATGCAAGAGAAATACCGAAAATTTTCAAGGCAAAGCTAAGTTCGCCAAGAAATTTTCAAGTATCGTGAAGGGATAGACAGGGTGTATGCCCCCCTACGTTAAAGGGATCGTACACGCCTCAACGGGGGTGATTGTTTTAACGTAGTGATACACATAAGAAATGAGAAAGGAAAGGAGCACGTTATCACAAAGATTTAGGCCCCAAGTGTGAGATAAACCCAATGATAATAGACACAAAACACAAAGCACGAGGTGACTTCGCTTTCCTCGGGGTCAGTATGCTGTATGATAAGTCATGTATATATATCATATGTATGTATGCATAATTGTTCTTCATTCCCCAATCAAGGAAGGTCACCTAGAAGAAGGGAACACATGTGTCTTTTGAGTCAACATGAGAGAGACCAAAAGAGATCTCAATGCTTTGCATCGTCCTCAAGTAGACAACACTAAGGACAACAAATAGAAGAATGGGAATAACATATAGAAGAAGTAACATAAGAGAGGAGGAGAGAATTTGCTATGCTAATGTAACTAGTCTAGCATGTCATCTACCGCCCGATCTTGCTGATCAATATTTCGGGAAGGCAGGGAACACGCTAGAGGAGGAACATCCAACACAGCAGATGGAGCTATCACAAGATCCAAACAAGGGCTATGTTCATGTTCCAAGCCATGTTGTTCTTGTCTAGGAGCTAGGATAAGTGCTTTAGAAAATTCATTAGATAAATGATTATCAACATCAACAAGTTCATATTCACTATCAGAAGCAAGAGGAGTAACATGTTCATCATGAATAACATTTTCATCTATATCATCATCAAGATTTATAAAAATAGGATCTTTAACTCGCACAGGATCAAGACCATCATGCATCTTATGTTTAGGAGATTTAGGCTCAATGTCCGGCTGAGGAGAAAATGGAATAATGCTTGTTGAAGGTGTTTTTGGAGATTGTAAAGTTTGAGAAGCAGCTGCTTGGGCCCTAAGACGATGCTTTCGTCGGCGTTCACGTGCAGAACGATTTCGTCTAGTCTTAGTAGGAAGTGGAGAAGATTGAGGAGGAGGAATGTTCTCATCCTTATCACTTGGGTGTTTAGGTTGTGGTCTCTTAGGCTGGATAATAGGGGAAGAAGAAGGTCTCTTCTCTCTATAAAAGGAAGGAGGAGGAACTGCTCCATATAAAGGAGGAATTTTTGGTTTAGGAAGGAGACCAAGTCCATCATGACGAGGAGGTATAGGTCTACTTTTAGAAGGTTTATTAGGCATAGACATAGTCACATCCATAGGGATGGGTTGGGAATCTTCTTGAGGAAAGATATTAGTTTTATCTTTCAAAGGAAGAACTTCCTTCTCAAGAATGATAGGAATGTCAAGTTTAGGTGTTCTAGGTTCACTTAGAGATAGGATCATATCCGTTTTCCACTTTTGATAAGATTTGAAAAGATGATCACTTCGTGGAGGAAGAGATTGGAATTGTTTAGGCCAAAAGTAATCAATAGGAACACTAGAAGTTCTTTCAGCTGGTTTAAAGAGACTATGATTGACAGTAACAACTTCACCATTATGGGGAAATTTCAAGCATTTATGAATAGGAGAAGCAATAGCCTTCATGGAAGAGAGCCAAGGATAGCCAAGCTTCACACGAAATTGTTCGGATGAAGGAATAATAGCAAAGTTCACATCAAGAGATTTGTTATGGACCTCAATAGGTAATGTAATAGAACCAATTGCAGGAGAAGAAAATGCATCAAATAATTTCACAATCACATCTGTTTTGTCATAGATCACTTGATTCAATTGCAAAGTAAAAAGAAATTCTTCAGTAATAACATTAACCATGCACGAAGGATCAATAAGCACTCCACGACAAGGTGTATTCTTGACTTTTGCAACTATGTATAAAGGACCATCAGGTGCTCTAATGGTTTCACTAGAATCAAATGTGATGGAAGGTTCTTTAGGGTTTTCTTGCTGCTCTACAAAGTTAATCACATTCGGAGTCATAGACACAAGACCATCAGATGAGAGAGAGGAATCATTAGCCTCAATTGCATTAGAGGTATGAGAAGGTAATGGATCAGTAAAAATCTGAAGATTTTGGTTAGGAGGAGCTACAAATGTGTTGCCTTTATCATTCACTCCAGAAACAGAGATAGTATTATTATCAATCAAATCTTGAATTTTACCCTTTAAAGAAAAACATTTTTCAGTATCATGCCCAGGCTGACGATGAAAGTGACAAAAAGCTTTGTTATCAAAATAAGGTGAAGTAATCTTTGCAGGGTCAATTTGTCGTACAGGAGGAAGAGTAAGCACATTTTGTTCCAATAACTTATTCATAATACCATGCAATGATTCATTCAAAGGAGTATACTTTCTTTCTTTCTTGAAAAATTTAGAAATAGGAGGCACACCTGATGCTGCATTCACATTGTTGTTGATGATGTTTTCATTGAATTTGATGGAATCTCTGTTCGGTTTAAACTTCCCAAATGATTGTTGACTGCTATCACCCTTATCACTCGGAGCCATAGGATGTGATTGTTCCATTTGACATAATTGTGAAGAGTGGCACACAACTGTTGGAAAGAAGTAAACTCAGAAAATAGAAGTTTGTCTCGAATATCTTTTTGTAAATTAGAAATAAAGATTCTTTGAATATCATCGTCAGGCATTGGAAAAGAAATTTGAGCATACAAATGCTTATATCTACCAATGAAATCAGTCACTTTTTCTTTAACACCTTGTTTACAATGCATTAAATCAATCAAAGTAACTTTAGGACTTATATTGTTTTGAAATTGTTGAATGAAAGCATTTGCAAGTTGTTCGAAAGAAGTAATAGAATAAGAAGGCAACGAGCAATACCATTGTAGGGCTTTGTCTCTTAATGTTCTAGTAAACAGTTTTGCAAGCAACCTTGGGTCATAAGCAAAATCAGTACAAATTGTTTGAAAAGTCTTAACATGTGTTAGAGGATCACCCTTACCATTATAAAGCTCCAAATGTGGGATTTCAACATGTTTAGGAGGGATAGCTCGAACAATGTCAAGAGAAAGTGGGCTCGCAACATCAAATGTGGGCACACTAAACTTAGATTGATTCATAGAGGCAATTTGTTGCTGTAAAGAAGAGATAGTTTGTGCAAGATTGTTAATGGTCGCTTCAGTCGAAGAATTCATATTAGATGTGTTAGATTGAGATGGAGGTGTTATGTTATTGAAAGAAGGTAAAGAGTAAGGTGGTGGGACCCTATGATAGTTAGTCATAGGAGATGATTGGACAGGAGGAACAGTACAAGGAGGAATAGAATGGTTAAATGAATTGCCCCCTTGCGTCATGTTCATTTGTGGAGATGTAATAGGGACACTCATTGAAGGAATGAATGAAGAAATCGGATTGAATGAAGGGATAGGGTTAATTGAAGAAGAGGGATTGCCCCCATGACTAGTGATCACGGGGGGAATATCTTGCATAGAAGTAGTCATTATGTTTGATGTAAAGGTAGGTATGCTAGCAATAGAAGTTGTCAAAGGAATAGAATGATTGACTTGTGTAGGAGGTTGTGTATAACCTAAAGATTCGGCACAACTCTTCATAGGCATCACATTCGAGTTCACAATGTGTGAAATACCACGCAAAATATCAATTCCATTCTTATCACTTTGAAGCATGCGTTTTAGACCCTCAATTAAAGGAAGAGCTTGACTATCAGGGTATTCATGAGACATCCATTGGTGAAAATCATCAAATTGGTTATCCAATTTCGAAAGTTGTTCTACAGAAACCTCATGGAGAGCTTCTTCATCATTAGGAGGATTAGAGGAATTACCCATGTCCTCATTAAAAAGGCTATTCAAATTAGGTTCCATCTCCTCGGTAATTAAACCTCGGAAAGACTTAATTCTACGGCTTCGTCTAACGGGAACAGTGTAAGTAGGGCTTATTGTTGTAAAACTCATGCACTAGAAAGAGAGAGAAGATTTTGAATTTAGAGGTAGCAATTTTCAGTAAAATCAACCAATCTTCTGGATTTAAGCTGTTAAATGCAATCACGACAGTCTCCCGAAATTTTGAAAAAAATGTCCGAGACCGTGGCGCTCGGAGTGCAACCCGGTCCTTGCAACTTTTTTCGAAATTTGCAGGGATGAAAGGTATGATGATTTTAGAGCTAATCTGAAAAAATTGAGCGATTTTACGATCTGTAGATAGGCCAAATTAAAGTTGCAAATTCAAAATTGAACCCTACCAAGATTGTCGAAAAATGCAAAATTTGAATTTTGAAAAAGAGAGGGAAACTGAAATTTTGAATTTTATGATTTTAGAGGGAATGTCAAAAGCAATGCAGGTTTTGAAATTCAAAAATTGACTCAATTTCACGCAAAATTCTATTTTGAAAGCGGAAATCAAAGTTGTTGTAATTAAGCACTTAATTTCAAAAGTCACAAATTGCAAGAATTTGAATAAAGCACTGAAATTTCGAATGAATGCAAATACACTTTTCAGATTTAGGGCAGTAAGAACACAATTTTGACACAAAATTTCAATTTTGATGATTTTTGAATGATTAGAAGCCTTAATCCAAGCAATCACAAGACCAACTTTGACTGTAATTTTGAAAGTGTTATAATTGATAAAATCGGCCAAAATTCTGGATTTTAGCAGGAAAATACAGTAAGATCTCGCTCCCGAAATTTCGGAAAAAATGTCGGGGACGATGGCGCTCGGAGTGCACACGGTCCTCGCAACTTTTTTCCAAATTTTCAGGGATGAAAGCTATTGTGATTTTATTGCAGAATCCAAAGTTACAGCTGATTTGGAGATGTTTTGATCAGTGAAATTGTCGGACAAAGGTTGAATCAAGAGGGTTTAAAAAATTAGGGTTTTGACACTTAACCACTTAATTTTCAAAATTAAAGCACAAATATGAATTGATGATTTGTAACAGAAGGGCAGATCTGAAGTAAGCATTAACAATAAAATATTTCACAAGTTCAATTTTCAAAAAGAAAATTTTAGGGTTTTTATGCAATCAACCTCTAAAATTTGCAAAAGATCAAACATGGAAATGTAATCAAGGAATCAATTTTTAGATCTAATCATGAATAATCAGAAAGGATGTTCATGTCGGGTTCACCAAAATGTAAAGCGGAAAATCGCGATCGAAACCTAGTTGCCCTCCCCTCTTCCAACTCCAAGGAGAGAGAAGGGAGGTTCGCTAGGGTTTGATGGTTTTCACTTAAGGGAGAGACTTTACATTCAAAAGAGGGGTTGAAACCCACAAGATCCAATCCTACGCAATGCAAGATTGGATGCTAAATGTGTTTCAAGGGGTTAAGACAGCAAGGCTACCCTCTTTTGTAAAGAATGTGCATAGGAGAATTAAGCTAGGAATGCATAAAAAGTGACAAAGATTCGCTTATAAACTGAGATAGGGATATAGTATGAAGCTGCGGACCTGGAACTAGCAGTAAAAGGTCGATACGGCGTTGTCCTGCAAATTTGAGCAAAAGTTGTCGGGACGATGGCGCCCGGCGCCACGGTCCTCCGAAAAATCCACGAAACGAAGGGGGATCTGTTCGTCTCTGCACAAGGATTCCAGATCTTCAATTTCAGCCGCGTACCTGCAACCTACACACAGAAAAGCGAAGACGATTGGGGGGTTAGGGATTAGGGGTTTGCCTTTCGGTCAAACCCCGGTTTTGGAATTAACCAAGAAATGAGCAAGTGCTGTAAATGTAAATGTATGTAATGTAAAACAAGTACTAATACCTTGTTCTAAGGATGTTTGTATCCTTATGTGCGAAGGTTTAGATGTTGTTGTTTGTTGTATGTTGTATGTTGTATGTAGCATGTAGGAAGTGATCTCCTCTTCAATGGTTGAATCCTTGTCTTGAATGCAACACTTAGCCTTGAATGGAGACTTGGAATGATCAATTGCTTGAATGCTTGAATGCTTGAATGCTTGAGTATAGTTTCCACGCTTTTTCCGTCATGTCCTCTTATGTCCAAATGAGAGAGGAAAATGTAGTTTATATACTTGTCAATTAGGGTTGATAGACTGATTTTCCTGACCTTAGGCCGACTAGGAAAGTTAATTTCCAAATTGCAAACAAAAAGACTCGAAGTCCCCTTAGGAGACCGGACCCAAAATAGGCCCAGGGACCAGGGCGCTGGGTGCCATGGTCCTGGGGGACCAGGGCGCTGGGCGCTCTGGTCCCACCTCCCAGGACAGCAGGGTGCAAGGAGGTTCAGGCCAGGGTGCTTGAAAAATGCAGTTTTTAGTGTCATAATCAGGTTTCGGGGTCTCCATTCAGGTTGCGTGTTGCGTCGCCATCGTGAAGACCGAAATGCAGTCGAAATTGCAAGTGTCGCAATTTTAGGACGCTACAATATATATGTATATATGTGTATATATATATAAGGCATAAATATAGGTATAATCCATATGTGTGTACATTCGTAGAAATACGAAAAATATATGCACGACTATTTATATAATATTATGTATGTTTGGACAAATATTGATTATTGATATATATATATATATATATATATATATATATATATATATATATATATATATATATATATATATACCTATTATTAAAAAGTTAATTAATAGCAAACTGCATCGAATTATGGGGCAAGTTGAAATTTATGTTGGACCATGTATTGTGGTGGGAGAGGGCATTTATTGACCCTTGTCCACCACGTAAGTGGGGAAGGGTAAGATTTTAATACCACATAGTGGTATAGAGTATTGCGGACACATCTATTCTAGCTCCAAAACCTTCAATTCATACAAGGTGTTGTTGACAACTTAAAAATTCTTGGCCCGTTCTTTTCAAAATCAACGATGTATAACGATCAATAAACTGCATGCTATTGACTTTGTACTGCAGTTTTGGAGCTAGAATAGCTACATATGAATATTGTGTGGACTATGGGGAAGGGAGCGCTCATCCTACTCAATGGGGACAACACGTGTGCCAAACAAAGAGAAAACCACTTTCAAAGTGGTAAAACAAATAAACCAAGATAAGTTGTAACCACTATATAATAGTGGAATTTAATTATCATTATTTTTTGCTAACCTTTGCTCACACTTCCTATTAAATAGGCAATTGTCAATCCGTATCAAATATTATATTTCTTTTTTAAGAGCAATGATTTTCTCACATTTTTTATGTCTGGTTAAGTGGGATTAACAACCCTATATGGAGGGGAAATTTATTTAGTAATAGGACTATGTTGATATTATAGGATAACCACTTTTTAGTTATTAATAATTATGTAGATTAAATTTTTATCCTCTTTTTGGAGGGAAATGGATGAATTCCATTGGAGGGATTTTCTCTCAGGATGACTATAAATAGAATAGTCATAAGATTTAAAAGGGTCTTTTGGGGAAAGTTTATTTCATCGTGTCTTTGTTATGATTTGTTTTGCTTTCAAGAAGTTTTGAATAGAGGGTGAAGTTTACACTCTCTCTTTAGAGGAATAGATAGAAGATTATTTTCTTCGCATCTTGTAGAGGAAAAAGGACGAGGATAGGCTAAAAGGAGTATATTTCGAGGAAGGATCTAGGACCTCACAACCTTCTTCTCACAACATTCTATTGTAGCAAACAGGCACGTCATAAGTTATTGTTAGAGAATTTCTTTATCATGTACTTGAATTGTTTTCTTGAGAAATTTGAATTTGGGAGTCTCTTTGTAAAGCCCATGATTTAAAAGATTTAATAATTTCTCAAATTGAAGGAAATGAGAAATGGTGGATTTACTTTTAATGTTGAGAATCTCCATTTTTCCCTTTTGAGTATTTCTGAATTTAGAATGTGAACACACACACACACACACATGTATATATGTATGTATATATTCATATGTACACACACACACACACGTATATATATATATATATATATATATATATATATATATATATATATATATATATATATATATATATATATATATATATATATATATATATATATATATATGCATGCATACATATTATAGACACCTAAAATTAATTAAATTAATACTTAATTAATTTGATCCTATCAATATAATTAACCAATTTAATTGTGTTAATTCCCTTTGTCTCAAGGTTAATTAAATCAAATTAAATCAATCTTATCTCTATAGTCCAATAATTAATTTATCAATAAATTAATTGATTTCCCCATTCTTCTAAATTCCTCTTAGTTAATTAATCCTAATTAATTAACTTAACTAAAATGATTCCTACAAATCACTTTTCCTAATCCCCACTTAGCCTAATTAATTTTTCTAGAATCATGCTTATCATTATTCTCTAATTTCATATTCATCCACTCATTCTCTTTCCTCATGTCACATCCTCCCAACTTTCCCACTTGCATTTCTAATCCATCATTAACTCATCCAATCAATCCCCTTAATCATTTACCTTGATTAGTGATGGGTCAACATTGATCCTTTCAAGGAAATTTAAAATTCTTTGAATCTCCCCATGCATCCTCTTCCCAAGGAAAATTTAATTCCCTTTTTCCATTTAATCTTCCCACACATCCTCTTATTTTGGAATTTTTAATTCCTTTTTCCTCCCCCCAAGGAATTTTATATTCCTTTTTCTCTTCCCAATGTACTTGGGAGCTCTTCCCCATGCACCTTGAGAGGTTCAGAGACAAGAAATGCCTTTATGGCATATCTCTTGGTTTCCACACCTTGTCCTCTCAATCCATGTGCTCCCTCTCAAATTGATCTCAACCCTTCATCCCAAAGTCAATCTTGGCCCTTCATTTTGGCCTCCTCCAATCTATAAATTGGAGTCTCATTTCCTCACAAATCATGAAAATCCACTTCCATCACATGCTCATGTTGTCCATTTGAGGATGAAAATCCCCTATCATACTCCTATAATGCCCAAATATTTTCTCATCTAATCCATATCCATCATCATTCAAATCCAATCCAAATCTAACCAATCTTGTTGTGTGTGGAGAGCAATCCACATCCCAACCAAGGAGCTAATCCAAACAAGTCAAGGAGGGACGCATCCTTGGCTTCACCAATAGATTAATTGGAGGAGCAAGAGAGAACTCTCTCTTGCAAGGTATAAGAAGTTTGGTTTATACTTTATTTGGTTTTCTATGTTTATTTGGGTTTAAACTAACCATCTAACCTTGCATTGGTTTTCCCTTGCTTCGTATATATATATATATATATATATATATATATATATATATATATATATATATATATATATATATATATATATATATATATATATATATATATATATATATATATATATATATATATATATAGAGAGAGAGAGAGAGAGAGAGAGAGAGAGAGAGAGAGAGAGAGAGAGAGAGAGAGAATAATTGAATTGCTAGTATTATGGTAATGCTTAGAGTAATTATTTTATGAAATGATGTACGAACTTAGTAAAGACATGAGGTCAACATAAGATGAAACTAAGCATGCAAGAAAGTCTAGGAGGTCATAGGTTTTCCAATTAGGAAACATGTATCTCATTTTTATTGGCTCAAAAAATGAAGCTTGAAAGTGCAAGTAATTTTAAGAACTTAGATGGACTAAGATTATAGCTCCATACTTCCATGTTGTGTGGTGTACCTTCTAAGAGATTCCAATTTAAAAATGTGGCCAAAAAATAAGAAAACAATAAGTTAAACATATATTGGATTGATAAAATAGTAATGCTCAACCTTATAACACAACACTAGGCACTAGAAAGGGTAATATCACATAGTATGAATCAAAAGTGATTAAGAAAGCAACTTGCCAATGTGAAGGAATGCTTGCAATATAGTCATAAGTCACCTTGTGGTTGGGGTTAAAAGCAAGGTAATATGTAGTTCTAATTTCACAAGATGTAGCACAAGCTTACAAGAAAACCATGGATTGTTCAAAAAAACTTTATTTCATGCCATGCAATCATATAGAAACAGATTGAGTGGTAACTCAACCAATCGAAGTAATAGAACTTGACATATAACTTGTATTGTGAAATTCTAAGCCAAAATGAATGATAGTGTATAGAAACAAGTGGGGCTATTACTAGAATATCCCATATTTCAATATAAAAGACTTAGTGATGTGCAATATTCCCATTCCTCTGCATTACAAAAGGGCATTATGTCATTATTAAAGTTTGACATTGATTGGTGAACAATATTTGATGTATGGAAGGGATTAAACAAGGTTAGCACAAGGATAATACATGCTGTGTGTACATCAACAAGTGGGAGGGTGATTAATTGCCATGATTTGCTAATAAAAAGATTTGATTTTGATTGTCAGTTGCTAAGAGAAAGATAGAGCAAGATATTACACTTAAAATGTCTATAGTTGGGCGTATCAAGTAGACCTTAAAATTATAACAAAAGTGCAAGGTAACTAACATAATATTGGTCTCTACAATGGTTTTGGCATGATAAATCCCTTTACATTTGAAACATAATGCTAACATGTGATAACATAAAGATATTTTAGCATTACATGGTAGGGTTCAATTAAGAGTTGGATCTCAAGGAACCTCTTCCTACTTAATTATAAAAACTTAGCCTCATATATGGTCAAATTAACGTCTTAGATCATTATGGAGTTTGTCTCTTTGGAAATGCTTCACAAGCTTAGGATTAGGTGTATTGGACCTTCATGGAAGCATTGGAAATGGTATCCCACTACACCAAGTTCAAGAATTACAAGCTTTCTAAATGCTACTCATGACACTCTCTAAACCTACCAATGGTTCACAAGATTAATCATAGATGGGGTCTTTAGTCCCCATCCACCTAACAATAATCTAGGTTTCATACAAATTGATCAATATTGCTCATTTTCTTAGTGTCTTGTTTACTAAGGTTTCCCCATTATCTCTCATTTGACCCATTTGTGTGTTTCTAATCTTTGTTGTCTTTTTTACAAACATTTGGAAGATCTCAAATATCTTTTCTAATTTTGCCCATGGGTTCAAGATACATGAATCTAGTATTAGAATTATTCACGCCTTTTATACCTAACCTTTTCTTTTAACACATGATTCTTTTGGATGATTAGCAAATAAGTGATGAAATTCACCTACATTTGACATGTTTTAGACTAAAAATTGTATTCAATATTTGGAAGATAGATTTATTAAACTTTATTTTTGGATTTTTTTAAATTTTTAAATTTTCCATTATATTTTAAAGCTATAATATGTTCAAATGTGTTGCTATAGATTCAAGTGCTACACAATAACACAAATTGTCTATAGGTTACCCGCTTTCATACTTTATTGAGCATTGGATCAATATTATTTATATTATTGCTTGTGTGCCACCTTCCACCTCTAGCAAGGGTCTTCCCCCTTGCAAGGACACAATAATGTTCACAATCACAATGATGGATCCAAACTATACTCTCATGACTCACACGTTTCTCCTTAATATGGAGAACATAGTTGGTCCCAAAAGACACATGACCTATCCACTACATCACAACTTAATAACAAAGGTGTTCTTGAGTGTCCAAATGGTGACAAATTTTCATAGACACATATTTCCATCCCTTCTTTGAAATGATCTTGAAGAAACATAAATAGAAAAAGAAAAAGAAAATGATGGTACCCTCATGCGGCGGGAGCTAATTTTTTGATGGCTAGGACATCCAAGATGTTTGGGAGATTTTTTTTTAATAGAGGTCCACCTCTTCATCTAATTAAAATAACTTTTAATGATCTAATAGTTTGAGTAGTTTGTTTTGTCACGTGATCTAAAATTCTTTCAAATACTATTTAAGATAAAAACAATAAATATAAACCTTGGTATCAAATAATTAAGTTTCCATCTCTAATAGTGTTGGCAAACAATAATATTAAAATTATAAGATAAATATACATTTATCACAAAATTCTTACAAAAAAGTTCTTCTAGGGGAGAGAGGTCAATAGTTGAGTTGTGTGAGGTTGTATTCTTGGTATAATACCAATGATTATGAAATTTTGTCTTGCAACATTCTATACTATAAATTATTCATAATTACTCTACATGTAAATCAACAAATTACCAAATATTTGTTGAGATGGACCCTTGCATAAACACACAAGAAATTTTGAATGATATATGAAAAGATCATAAATGCATTCATGAGAAGTGTAATAAATACTCTTTTTTGCTTTATATAAAACATCATAACTATCCAACATAAATGTGTCATTTATAAAATGAGATGCTCATGTGAACACTAATTATTTTTATGTGGACACATATCGGTTTTACTTGTATAACTACTAAGGTGACAATGCACATTCTTCATAATACTTCATATTATATGCTTGTCCTATGATAAATGTAAGAGGTTAGTACAATAATAAGTACCTTGTATTTTATCATTAAATCTAAAAGATTTGCAAAAAAGATTATAATCATTTAAAATTGAATATAATCTGCAATTTAAATAAGAATATGATGTTTTTAGAATAATGAATAACATTTTGTGTTCAAATATTAGATCATTTATGTTGTTTAAAGATTATTGTCATTAGAATTATTGAAATTATTTATATTACATCTAAATTATCTTTTAAATAAATTATCTTTTAAATAAGAATACAAAATTCTAACAATAAATGATATATATATGTATATTCAATTGTTAAAAATTCTATAATTAAATTTTAATCAAATCTTTAAAATACTTCACTGAACATGTTGTCCTAAGTCGATCATACTTTAACTATATTATATATGTAAGAATCTATGTCACATTTAAAATATAAAAATCATCAAAAATTCCATGAAATAGCTAGCTGCAGACTAATGTACCCTCTTCCGTAATAAGCATTGAAATGCAGAGATGTAGATGTTGACTGCCATCAAAGTACAAATCAGACATTTCCATTTTTTCCCCTATCCCTTATATTTGAAAACGCTCTTCATTTAATTTTTTGGGTCAAGAAGTTGGAGATCTGGCCTATACTGAAGTTGAAGAGCGAGCAGCGAATATGGGCGTAACGCGAGAGGCGGCACTTACATATTTCTATTTGCTACTTTACATAGTTCTTTCCAGTGGACAAATCTTCTTCAATAAGGTCTCTTTACTTTCCCCATTATATTTTTCGCCCTTTCTTTTAAATTTGGAGTAGCAATCGTGGAACAAAGTTCAGATCTTCTCCTTAAACTACCGAGATTCGTTTATTCAATAAACAAATTGTCAATAATTTTCACTTTAAACCTTAAATCAGATATCATTGTACCAAATTCTGTAAATCCTAGAAAATTCACATTTGAACGTGGCATTGTTACAATAATGTCGGATTGTTGTGGCAACGGTCGCTTAGGCACATCTTCAGAGTTAAAACTTGTCAATTTGTTGCATAGCACAACAGTAGCAGATATTGTTCAGCTACTTTAATACCTTAAACAGATGTTCCTTGCTTATTTCTTCAATTTCAGAATTGTATTGCAGAATTTCAGTTAAATTTGTGTGATTCATGGTATTGTAATGTTTCAGTACTTTACTTTGTCAATGCACGTTATGAATGTTAGAAATTGAATATCCAATACCTCAATACAACATAAATGCTGTTGAGTGGTTGAAGTACTTTTGCAGATCTTGTCTCAAAAGCCATCGAATTAAGATCAAAGTGTGATAGCAAGTGGTAAACGGACTTGAAGTTGTTTGCGACTCCGTCAAATTTGGTTCATATTAGTTATTTTTAGACTAATATCTATAGGCCACAACTCCACATCTGTCATATCCTTCCATTTTTAGTGTGCACATTTTGTCATTCTCTATGCATTGGTATGAGTGTTATTAGTGAATTTCACATCAGGAGCATGCATTCTCATCATGGATTTAGTTTCAAGCCTCTCTAGACAGCTAGGGGCTATGAATACACATCCCCAAAGACAATCTACACTCAAATCACACATGTAAGCTAAAGATCAAGGTAATACAGAGCAAAGAATAAATTTGCAAAATTATTGCACTTGTCATGGGTGATAGGCTCAAGTACCATTACCTTGAGGAGAGTGGTCTCGCCAAACTATGAGTAAATTTCAAGGATTTGTCAAGTACCAACAACTCCTCTTTGATCAATTGCTTCAAAACTAAATTTTACACTGTCAAGCTCGTTGATTTTGACTTGTAGAAGATTGTCTCTCACAAAATATCTATTTTGACATCAAGGTAGTTGGAGGCCAAGAGAAGAAGGATTCAAAATATGTAAGTATTCTTCATAATAATTTCTCATCTGATTATGCAACCTTTTTATGCAACTTTCATTTGTGCCACCTCTTCATCGACAAGCCCAAGGATCCCTCCTTCAAACAATTGTGTCAAACCCTCACCTAGTTTTAGGCATCTTTATGGAAGTTTGGAAAACTGTCCACTGCTAATCGTGCTCATGTAGTCAGACCACTTGAACAATTGAGAGTTTAAAGTCAAGGCTCTAGTAGAGAGTAGCTCTAGAGGAAGAACTATTATGGCTACCAGGGAAGCCAAATCATGATGAGAGAATATCAAACACGAGTTTTATATCTCAAGGAGCATGCTAATGTAGGCTTGTAGAGACAAGTTTCTGACAAAAACTCAAACTATAATACATTCCTTTTCTCTTTTTAGGAGATCAATTGAATGGCTAGCTCATTCAAGAGCAAGTTATCCCATAGCTAGACATAGGAGTGTGCTCTCCAACCGTGTCATGCCCTCGCCATGAAGGTAGACAAAAGAAGTATGCCCAGAAAATCGCCTTAATTAGAAGACACCACGATTTTCTAAATCCTAAGAAGTAAATGAACCCGGCAGTAGTTATCTTTGCAAGCAGAGATGAAGGCAATGTTTACATTACATCGAAGACTAGCATCCATTGATGCATAAATATATCTAAATTAACAATACAGATCAAGAAGCATGCGATGGTTTAAGCTTATGATCATACGCATCATCAAGCAAGTAAAGAGGTGTGATTACAACAACCACTAATTAGTTAAGACAAAGGACAATTCATGAGTAGCAACTTACAAGGAGTGGCCATCATGGAAAAAAGGCTCAACTTTCCATCATGGATGAGGATATATATAAACAGCATATGACCTTTAAAAAGAAAAGGCATGGAAGAAGAAAGATAAGCATTGGATAAAAACCAAGAATCACAGTCCCAGCAGTATCGAATTAAGACAAAAGTCTATATACTGATCTGAGTATTTTGTTTTGAATGATAATATGTGACATTCTGATTAGGTTGAATTATTACTGTTTTCTATGGATATGAAATAAGCATATTATTTGGGTAATACATGATTACTGTTATAAATATGTGCTTAAATATGTTGTTATTCTTGTTAATGTGTATTCACTGCATAATATAATAGATACATTGATTCATTTTAAGCTTCATCCAATCTGTCATCCTGTTATGGAGGGGAGATGTGGGCATATAAGGAAAGCAAGTAGCCTGGTGGTCCATTCGAGCTTCGTTAGGAGGTCGATTGATGGATGTACTTCTGTGTCCATTAGGAGGCTGAATGACAGATGTACTTCTGTGCCCCTGAACTTGATGAATAGGCTCAAGCCACCTTGTATGATCGCCCGTGGGCATCATAGTGTGGATGAGTCATTGGGTAAAGCCTCAAAGGAAACCCACATTTACTTATGATTATTAGGATGATGAATAGAGTTCTATTTGTAACTTATTGGATTATCTGTTTATCTTTTGATAACTAATCTATTTGCAGGTTCTAAATCCAGATGTTAAGGCAACAATTCACATTTCCAAATATAATCCATACTTCATTTAGGTATTCTAGGGCGAATTGAGTTAAACCCTAATAGGGGACATTACAATTGGTATTGGAGCAATCCTTCCTGCCATCCTGTGAAGGGTAGTTAATGCAACCTAGCCAAAGGGCTCAAACGGCTTTAGAAAGAGAAAGAAGGAAATTTGCCTCTATCAATAACCCTACATCCAACAATACCATGTGCAAAAAAAGGGGCAGTGATTTGAGAGCATTCATTCAAGCTCTCACAGAGCAAAAGCAAAGAACGACCCAACTTTTCCTCCACGAAATCCAGAACTTGAATAACAATAACTCTAGATCCTACCAAAATAATGGAAGGGATACCCACTCCAACCATTCTGAAAATAACAACCTAACAAGGGTATTAAGTCCTAGGCCAACAAGACCCCATTTCCTACCTTGGGAAGAAGACATGATGGAGTAGGAAACAAATAATCAAACCATGGATAGTGTGGAAGAACTTTTAGAAGCATACTCAAGATTAGATCCCGAAACAAATAAGGCTGTCTCCTTTAGGGATTATTGTGATGTTAAAACATGAGTTGCCCCGAACAAGAGAAGAGGGCAACCTAATAAAGACTTAAAAGAGAGGATTAGTAAGAAGACCCTCTCCAAATTTGATGGATTCGGGAAGACTACGACACGTTCTTGGGTCCAAAAATTGACACCTACCTCGCACTTAGGCCCATGACGGAAGAGAATGCCATAAAATTTTCTGTACTCCACCTAGAAGGGACAGCTCATGATTGGTGGCATCATGGCCTCATTACCCAAGACCACCAACATATAACAACCTATGATGTTCACCCAATAACTCATCCAAATATTTGACCAAAAACACCCCAAATGGTACTTTAGGGAACTTACACTTCTAAGGCAACAAGGAACCATGGAAGAGTATGTAACTAAGTTCCAAATACTTCTAGTGATGGTACCAGAAGTATCTCAAAGAAGATTGGCCTTACTATTTGTCCAAGGATTAAAAGACTCTATCAAGGGTTTGGTAAGTGTCCTCAATCCTTCCTCACTTAAGGATGCAATTCAAAAAGCATTGAATGTGGATATCACACCCACAAAAGACAAATACCCTACAAAAAATCAACCTTCTAATGTTCATACCAAACCTTTTCATAAAGACAAAAGGCAAAAATCCTCTCTTACTTACAAAGAAGGAAGGGAATACATAAAAATGGATTGTGTTTTAAGTGCAAGGAAAAATGGGAACTAAGACACATTTGTAATAGCTGACCAGAAGACTTGAATTTGTGATTCAAATGCAAGGAAGAATGGAAGCCGGGACATAGGTGTGGAAAGGAAAGTCAAGCATGCCATATGGAAGCATTATCCGATGAAGTATGGGAAGGGGAGGAAGAGAATCCTAGTAGGAGAAGGAAAGGCAAAGAAGAAGAAGAAGAGCATGGGACCCTAGCTACCATCTTGCAAGCCTCCAAACACTGACCATTCTGAATCAGAAGCACTTTAAAAGGGCAAAGGGTGATTGCCCTTGTGGATAGTGGGGCATCCCACAACTTTATTGACAAGAATCCAGTTGCAAAGATGAATTTGAAAACAAAGGACTTTAAGGGCTTAACGGTAGCCCTAGCTAATGGATCTATGGCTCAATGTACCAAAATAACTCCTCAATTAGAAATCACCTTGGGAAAGCATGCCATAAAAGAAGACTTCTATGTGGTAATCTTAGATGCCGATATGATATTGGGTACTCCTTGGATACACTCAAGACATTTCATTATGGACCTCCCAATTTTGGAAAACTGATTCCAACATGAAGGACAAGAAGTCACCTTAAAAGGGTTGCCCAACAGCTCCCCAAGAATAGTCTCAGCGAAAAGGATTTAGAGAATCTTTAGGAAAGGACAAAAAGAGTGGGCTGCCCAATGTATGATTCTTGACAAAACTTCCTCCTTGGGAAAGACAATCCACCTTGATATCCAACCCATTTTAAATAAACACAAGAAGGTATTTGGTGATAATTCCCTTGGGACTACCCCCAAAGAGAGGATTTGAGCACACCATTGATTTAGAAGGAGCAAAACTTGTGATCACCACACCTTATAGGCACCCTCAAAAATTCAAAGAGGAAATTGATAAAATCATCAAAGAATTACTTGAGATGGGGCATATCCAACCTAATTCTAGCCCTTTTGCCTCCTTAGTGATGCTAGTAAAGAAAAAAGATGGCACTATGAGAATGTGCATAGACTATAGGGCCTTAAACAAAAAGACAATAAAAAACTGCGACCCCATTCCAAGAATTGATGAACTCCATGGAGCAAAATACTTCTCCAAAATTGATCTATGGTTCAGATATCACCAAATAAGAATGAGAAAAGAAGACATTCCAAAGACAACTTTTAGGTGTCACTATAGGCACTTCGAATTTTTGGTCCTATCCTTTGGCCTAACCAATGCTCCCGCAACATTTCAATTGTGTATGAACCATATAATCCAAAAACAACTAAGGAGATTCCTGCTAATCTTCTTTGTTGACATTCTGATTTACAATTGAACATGGGAAGAACATCTCAGGAAGTTTTGAGCATTTTGGAACAAGAGTCATTATATGCCAAAGCCTCCAAATGTGAGTTTGGGATGGGAGAGATCCTTTACCTTGGCTGTAAGATCAATGCACAAGGAGCGAGTGTGAGAAAATTGGAGCCATTAAGGAGTGGCTGCAACCAAGAACCTTAACCCATCTACAGGGTTTTGTGGGACTATGTAGTTACTACCAGCGATTTGTAAAGGGATTTTCCAACTTGCTGCTCCACTCATGGACTTAACCAAAAAGGGAGCCTTTTTGTGGAATGAAACAACTCAATAGGCCTTTGAGAAACTAAAAGAGGTAATGAGCTCGTGCCCCATTCGAGCCATTTCCAATTTTTCATTACCTTTTGAATTGCAGTGTGATACATTTGGGGAGGGCATTGGAGCAGTCCTTATGCAAAATAAACATCCAATCACATATGAAAGATGCAAGATCACCAAAACTGAGAGACATTATTCCATCTATGATAAGGAGATGTTAGCCATCATGCACACCCTAACCAAGTTCAGACAGTATTTATTTTGTTGAAAGTTTAATGTTAAAATATATCACAATAGCGTGAGATTCTTTTTGAACCAAAATGACCTAAATGGAAGACAACATAAGTGGGTAAGCAGGATACAAGCCTACAACTTTGACATTGAATACATGAAAGAGACCAATAATATCAATGCAGATGCTCTCTTGTTGTGACCCCACTTGAACTCCATGACAAGCATAACAGTCAATTGGAAGAATGACATAATTGCTAAATACGTGAAGGATCCACAAGCTAATTATATCCTAGAAGGAAACATGCCCACTAAAGACTATAGAATAGTAGAAGAGCTTACGTTATACAAGAATAGAATATTCCTTGTACCCAACTCAAGAATGAAAAACAAGATCATCAAGGAATCCCACAACATTCCTTTAGCCAGCCACCAGGGGTACTGCAAGACCAGCAAACAAGCAAGGGAAAAATAATCTTGGAAAGGTCTCAAGAAGGATGTCCTTAAACATGTACAAGAGTGTGTAACCTGTCAAAGAAATAAAGCTGAGCATAACCACCTAACTGGTCTTCTACAACTGTTAGCAATTCCAAATAAAAAATGGGAAAACATCTCTATGGACTTCATAACGTGATTACCCAAGGTTCAAGGTTGTATATATATAATAGTCGACCGCCTCACATTCACACACTTCATAGCAATATCTACTGAGTATTGAGCTCCCCAAATAGCCGAGGTTTTCTTTAAAGAAATCTTTAGATTACATGGCCTTCCAAGAAACTTTGTCAGTGATAGAGATAGTTGATTCTTCAACTTATTCTGGCAAGAACTCTTCCATTTAGCAGGAATTGAACTTATTCCTAGTACGAGTTATCACCCTCAGATAGATTGACAAACAGAGATTGTTAACAAATGGGTAGAGGGATATTTGAGAAATTATGTCACAGGCCAACAGAATGCATAGATAAAATGGTTACGCCTTGGTGAATACTGCTACAATACCACCCACCACATGTCAATCGGGATGAGTCCGTTCATGGCATCATATGGTTATGAAGAGACTTGTTTTGGGAGTTTGGTTCTTCAAGAAAGTTGAGTGCCAGGGGCCAAGGATTTTGTGCAGCAAAGTATGGACATCATGAACACACTCAAGGACAATTTGCATCATGCACAAAATCAATAGAAATCTATGCTGATCAGAACTGAACTGAAAGAACCTTTGAAGTTGGAGACTTGGTTTTCTTACGGCTACAACCTTACAAGTAGTGTTCAATTAAAGCTAGTGGAGTGGAGAAGCTAAAACCCCAATTTTATGGACCATTCAAGATTCTAAGGAGAATAGGTGAAGTGGCCTACGAATTGGAACTGCCAGGGAACAACAGAACCCATAGTGTCTTCCATGTATCCCAACTCAAAAAGGTCCTAGGGCAACATGTTATCCTATGTGTGGAACTACCTCCTCTTGATGATGAAGGTAAATTAATTTTGGAGCTTGTAATGTCTCTTCTAGACACTTATAATTCTTAAAAGACAATGTCTGGCTCTCTGATTTATATGATTAAGTATAAGGCAGTGAAATGATATACTTACGTTATTAAGAAAATGCTATACACAATGAGATAGATGTTATTGCCTATGACAATATAGATTGCTGTTCCAGATTTTTCTATGAAGATATGCAAAGGTTATGGAGCTGTTCCTAATTTCAATCTTTGGATGTATGCAGCCTGATTTGCCTTATGAAAGCTATTGCTCAATATAGCGATCCAATAATGGGTGTAGATAAAAATATAAAAGATAATTGATGCCTTTTGGAATGATGCTTGATTTCCCTTTAATATGCCATGAAGGGATATGGTTATGAATATTGCAACTCTTCATTATCTTTAGCAGATCGCACCCTTTGGTTACTGATTGTTTAACTCTTGGTGATCGTACCTTTCCCTCCTAACTAATCGCTACATTAGTTAATCTTTATTTTCTTAAGAAATGACAAAAGAATAGTAAGTCGATGCTTGAGCGATCACTATAATCACTCAACATAACATACTTCTCACAGCTGCAAAGAATATATAATAGATGTCACTGCTTTTATTGTACCATTATTGCTATCTCTTAAATCACTCCCATATAATGCTTTCATCTTGGAATCGATGCCATTGTTTATAAACCATTATATTTTATAAGTGTTCTAGGCAGACCATAAGCGCTGACTAATAATATCGATGACTATCTTTTCCTAAGTCTTTATGACTTCATCACTTGAATGTCTGATGACACTGGTTAATGTGGTGGTCTGCCTATTCATACTTTTATAGGGATTCTTATCGTGATCTGGCTGAAGGTTCTTTAATACTAATAAAATTGATATGTTTGCAAGAATCAATATTTTTTGATAGCTGAAGGGTATCGAGACATTCCACAGTTCTATATTCTGACCATCAGTGATCATCTCTTAACAATGCTAATCGCCATCTCTTGATTCATAATGATTTTCATCATTAACTGATATTGCTCGAGGAATATCGATTATCAACGTGAGCAACTTAGATACGGATATGATAGATATTGTTCTACCAATATAGAGGGGTCGTTTATATCTTTGGTGATCTGAATATGATAATCTATGTTGGTTCTGTATATGAGATATGTTTTACGTATGGAATACTTATTGCTTCATAATGTCTTGGATAGGATGTTCGTGCCAATGAAATAACAATATGCTGAGCCCACATCACAATTAAAAGCAACATTACATACTTCATTATAAACTAACCTCCCAGGTGTTGTGACCTAATGTAAAAATTATGTTTATAATTTATAATATATAAATTATGTTTAATTTATTTTTTTATTTGAATATTTCAAGAATATTATTAGTAATAATCATTAATTAAATAATAATATTTAATGAACAAATAAATTTCAAATAATCATTCGTTGATAAATATTATAATTTATATTATATTAATTAATAAATAATAATTGCTTCATTTAGGATATATAATTATATATATAGCAATCAAGGAGGGGACATGATAGAGCCTGAAACCATCCTCAATATGTAAGAGAAGAGATAAAGGAATTAGACTATCCCTGAATTCTTGGTCAAATGGAAAGGCCTTCCTATAAAAGATGCTACATGGGAAGGAGAAGAGATATTCAATCATCCAAAGTTGAAATTGCTTGAGGTCAAGCAATCTTGGGAAGGGCGGACTGTCATGCCTCTGCCATGAAGGTAGACAAAAGAAGTATGCCTAAAAAAATGTCTTAATCAGAAGACTCCACGATTTTGTAAATCCTAAGAAGTAAATGAACCTGACAGTATTTATCTTCGCAAGCAAGACAAAGGTAATGTTTACATTACATTGAAGGCCAGCATCCTTAAGTTTCATTGATGCGTAAACATTTCTAAGTTAACAATACAGATCAAGAAGTATGCGATGGTTTAAGTTTATGATCATACGCATCATCAAGCAAGTAAAGAGGTGCAATTACAACAACCACTAATTAGTTAAGACAAAGGATGATTCATGGGGAGTAGCGATTTACAAGGAGGGGTCATCATGGAAAAAAGACAACTTCCATCATGGGTGAGGATTTATATAAAGTTATAAACAACAAATTACCTTAAAAAAGAAAAGGAATGGAAGAAGAAAGATAAGCATTGGATAAAAACTAAGAATCACATTCTCAACAATATTGAATGAAGACAACAGTTTATATACTGGTCTATGTATTTAGGTATGAATGATAATATGTAACATTTTGATTAGGCTGAACTATACACTTAAATATGTTGTTATTCTTGTTACTGTGTAATCACTGCATAATAGAATAAATACATTGATTCTTTTAAGCTTCATCTAATCTGCTGTCCCACTGTGGAGGGGAGATGTGGGCATATAAGGAAAGCAAGTAGCCGGGTGGTCCATTTGAGTTTAGTTTTGAGGCTGAATGACGGATGTACTTCCATGCCTCTTAGGAGGCCGAATGATGGATGCACTTCTATGCCCCTAAACTTGATGGATAGGCTCAAGGCACCTTGTATGATCTCCCGTGGGCTTCATAGCATGGATGAGTCATTGGGTAAAGCCTCAAAAGAAACCCACATGCACTTATGATTATTAGGATGATGAATAGAGTTCTATTTGTAGCTTGTAGATTATCTGTTAATCTTTTGCTAACTAATTTGATTGCAGGTTCTAAATCAAGACGTTAAGGCAGAAAATCACATTTGCAAATATAATTTATCCCTCATTTAGGTATTCTAGGGCAAATTGAGTTTAACCCTAATAGGGGACAGTACAAACTATTATACATTATATCAAGCAGGACGGTCACAATTGGAGATGATTATGTCTCATCTTATTTGGAAGTGGTGATGTCTCTGTAATGTCCCCACTTTGAAATATAATTTAATAGAAAATAATAATAATAAAATTTGATTAAAGTTAATGAATGGTCAAAAGGCATGAAATGATAAGTTGTGACTCCCCCAAATATGAGGTATAAAAGGGAGAAGAGAACTTCATTTGAAAGGGGGATAATTTGGGAATCAGAAGTGCAGATCTGATTGTGAAAGGTTGTGTCCCTTTCAAAGGGCAGAAATAGTGAAGAGTTGTGCTCTTTCAAAGGGTGCTAATGGTGAAAGGGTGTCTCTTGCCAAAGGGTATACATGATGAAGAGGTGTGACCTGTCCCTTTCATTGAGTGATATAAAGGAAAGGAATCAAAAGCATCCAGTGACATCACCATGAATCAGATCAGATCGGTACTGTTATTGAGTTACAGGCAGTAACATCTTTGTTCTTGGTGGTATGCATGGGGATGTACTTAATATGTATGCTTATTATATGAAGCCTGATAATTTTCCTATGCAGAAATTAGTAGTAGTATTAATATAGACTGCAATATGTATGACAGTCATACTTAATTTCATATATATTCATAATACATGAGAAATTAGTATACTTGTAGCCCAATCACTTAATCATTTCTATTTCTCCCCATGAGGAGAGGCGTGGTGTTGTTAGGGAGAGGCGGAGTAAATCCATCCCAAATTAGGTGAGCCCCAAGGGTGGTCTGGATGGATGTTCTTGAAACCTGGACCCAATTATGGAGGTGGTGTCAGTGTGCCCTAGACAAGTATTTCCCCACCCAGGGTTGAGGATTAGGAAGAAAGTAAGAATGGGGGCTTGAATATAGCCACTATCAATTGTACATGAATAAATATGACTGTCTAGTTTAATAAATTAATTTAAGGTATGATGGTATTAAGTAATGGATGATTGATTGGGAGATTGGCAGCGTCCTAGTAGGGGACATTACAGTCTCTATCAACAATGCAAGTTGCAAAGAAGTGCTACATGTACTTATTATGCGTCCCTATCTACAATTTGTCTATTGGATCGCTTACACCAACAATAAGGTTGGGTATTGGATAGATAAGTGGGTCATGAAATATATGGACAATGAGTACAAGATTTTGCTTCAGAATATTGTGATGAGACTGATAAGATGCATAAGCTTGGCGATTCAAAACCATTGTGCAAGACATTAAGGTTCAGAGCAATAGCCATAAAGGTGGATTATATGAGCTTCTTTTGGTGCCATAGATTGGACCACACCAACTATTGATCAATGCATCACATGAGGTCTCATTGCACCATGTAATTATAACTCATGATGTAATAACACCACTTAGTTATGCCTAAAAGTAAAAGGTAACCTGCAATATTTAAGTTATAACTATTTACGTAACTTCCTTGTACAATAATAAAGACAAGCATACAAATATTGGGGTGTGTGTCACACAATTTGTCATTGTTTTAACATTTTAATTATAAAGAATGAAGGGTTAATTGATGGCAAACCAGTTTGTGAGGTGGAAGGCCAACTGTTGAGGTTAACTGTTGCTGAAAATGATTGTAAAGAAGGCTGGTCAAAGGCTGTGTATTTGTTGGAACTTTGGTGTGCTATTCACTTACATAGAGTTTGTGATAAGGTTTTAAGTGGAAGAAGTTGATGGACTTTGTTCTAAGTTCATATTGATAGTTGTCTGGTAGATCGGTAAACAATTGTGGTGAGCTATAAAGGGTTGTGTGAATTTCAAATGTCGTCGCTTAGCTTGGAACTTGTGTAAGACTAATGTTGTTATGTTCCCAACTGCAAATCATTTGAAGAACTCAACTGTATAATTGTAAGGATGTCACTGTAAGTGTGTATGATAATGCAGGTGCACTTATGGCACTATTGGAGTATGTGCAGTGATAACCAACAGCATGGTGATATTTTGGGAGATCCTAGAGGTATCACAAGAAACTATGATTCATTAGGAGTTTATCTCTGCTACCACAAGCCATGAGCATTATTTGATTGTAGTGCAAGAAGACATGTAAGTGGTTCACCAACCTTTGATCAAGGGTGAGCGGTGTTAACTTATATGTGTAGTGATCATCCATATGGAGAAGTCATGTTACATATAATGTGTGGAATGCTATCATCATCATATGGTCATGATATGGTTGTTAAAGGCTACAAGCTTTGAAATCTAGCACCCACAAGGTTCTATTATGCTCAAGAGATGCCATATTTACAAGTTTGGGAATTTGGTAACTATTGTGAGGTATTCACACATCGCCCCATTGCAAATGGGGACCCCTGCTTTTTGCTCTCTAGGGTTTGTTTTCTGGGTCTTTTAGGTTTTAGTCTGTTAGCTTTTGCATGGTGAGTGCTGTCAGGAGGATCACTGGATAGCAGGCTTTGCTTGAGCTAGGGTGAGTCAGTTAATGCTCCAAGTTAAGGGCGTTTTTCAAGGTCTTCCTTAGGCTTGGTTTTGCTGGTGGTGTCCCATTTGAGTTCGAGGAAGTCAGTGAGTGGTTGAGCAAATTTGGCTAAGGAATGGAAGGGATGAATCAAAGATCTAGCCTAGGACAAATTCAAGCCAGCTTGAAGGTGAATTGAGCCTAGAATGGGAATTTCGCTCCTGACCCTTCCAAAGGGTCCAGGGCGAAATTCATGTAAAACCCTATTTTCCACAAAAACTGGAGCTATATGTCAACCTAAAGGAGAAATTTGCATGATCATGAGGAAAGGAGGCCTAATGAAGTTTGTCCAAGGTGTGAGGAGGAGAAAATATGTGAGAAATTGGCTCAAAAGGTGAATTTCGCTCTTGACCCTTCCAAAGGGTCCAGAGCGAAATTCATATTTCCTCTATTGTGCTTCTTAGCTTGACCAAGTTAGGAGCTTCTAAGACATGATTTGGTAGGTTTTGGTGCATGTTTGCCTTGAAGAGGAATTTTTGGACCTCAAGATGATGAAAGCTAGCCAAAAATGAGAATTTCGCTCCTGACCCTTCCAAAGGGTCCAGAGCGAAATCTCCCTGTCTTGCCTTCCTTGGCCCTGAAAACCCAGTTGGACCTTGCCTAGACCAAGTTGGGTGATGGAATATCTTGATAGTGAAAGAAGGAAGTTGAATTGATCAAGTTTGATGGAGAATGGAGTGAACCAAGGTGGGATTTTGGCCAAGATTGTGATTTTCGCTCTTGACCCTTCCAAAGGGTCTAGAGTGAAAATCCTTATACACCTCAATTTATCACTTGTCAAGACCAAATTCCTAGTTTTTGAGGCATGTGTGGAGGTGTTTGTGAATGTTCTAACCTTAGGAGGTGAGTAAAGGTGGATGAGATGAGGATTTTAGCCAAGAATGAGAATTTTGCTCCTAACCCTTCCAAAGGGTCCAGAGCGAAATTCTTGAAAACACTCATTTTTCTTTTAGCCAAAGTCAGGACCAAGGTGGAGATGCATGAGGAAGGATCTTTGTTTGCCTCCCAAAGAGGGTGAGAGTTGGAAAAGTCAAGGATCAAACCCAAAACATGATTTTCGTTCCTGACCCTTCCAAAGGGTCCAGAGCGAAAATCTTTGTAGCCCATTTTTCCTTCCCAATGTTGGCTAAGTGTTGGTTTCTCGGGCATGTTTGGGGGTGAATTGGTATGTTCTTGCCTTGAGATGGAGCTGGTTGATTTTGAAGAGCAAGATTTTGGCCTAAAGGAGAATTTCGCTCCTGACCCTTCCAAAGGGTCCAGAGCGAAATTCATCATAAACCTCATTTTTTGCCTTGAATGGTCTTGAAACCTTGTTCCTTAGGTGGAAAATGGTCTAACTTTGCTTCTTGAAGTGGTTTGAAGTTTGAAAAGTGAGTAATCTAGCCTAGAATGAGATTTTCGCTCCTGACCCTTCCAAAGGTTCCAGAGCGAAAATCTTCTTAAAGCTCATTTCCTCCTAAATTTGACTAAATTTTGATTTGCAGGGTATCTTGAAAGGAAAGATGGACATCTTGTAGCCTTTGGAATGTTTGAAAGCATTGAAAAATGAAAGATTTTGGACCAAAAAGGAAATTTCGCTCTTGACCCTTCCAAAGGGTCCAAAGCGAAATCCCTAAAAACTCTTACTTTTGCATTGAAGGAGGTCAAGTCCTTGGTCTTTTATGGTGTGGATGGAAGTGAGATAGCTTGTCTTTTCCTCTTGGGGTTGTTTTGAAAGGGAGTAATGAAGAATTTAGCCTAAATCAAGATTTTCACTCCTGACCCTTCCAAAGGGTCCAGAGCGAAAATCTTCCTAAGATGCATTTCTTTCCTTGTTTGACTAAGATTTGGTGTCCAAGACATGATGAGAAGGAGAATGATCATGATCTAGCCTTTGAGAGTGTTTGGTAAAGTTGAAAATAAAGGATTTTAACCAGGAAAGGAAATTTCGCTCCTGACCCTTCCAAAGGGTCCAGAGCGAAATTCCTTACAAGCCTACCCTTTTGACCTTTCCTGGGCTTGAAACATTGTTCCTAGGGCAATGAAAGATGAGATTCTACCTTGCAATGAAGTTTCAAGTTGAAAGAATGATAATTTTTGGGCAAGAATGAGATTTTCGCTCTTGACCCTTCCAAAGGGTCCAGAGTGAATTTTCTCAAAACCTCTCTTTGCTATCAATTTTGTGCTAGATCAAGTGTGGGCTAAGGTAAAATCAAGGAGGATTTGCCCCTGAAAGTGACTTTAAGTTGCTAAAAACCATTTAAGATGAAGGAATTGAGCCTAAAAAGGGATTTTCGCCCCTGACCCTTCCAAAGGGTCCAGAGCGAAATTCCTTACAAGCCTACCCTTTTGACCTTTCCTGGGCTTGAAACATTGTTCCTAGGGCAATGAAAGATGAGATTCTACCTTGCAATGAAGTTTCAAGTTGAAAGAATGATAATTTTTGGGCAAGAATGAGATTTTCGCTCTTGACCCTTCCAAAGGGTCCAGAGTGAATTTTCTCAAAACCTCTCTTTGCTATCAATTTTGTGCTAGATCAAGTGTGGGCTAAGGTAAAATCAAGGAGGATTTGCCCTTGAAAGTGACTTTAAGTTGCTAAAAACCATTTAAGATGAAGGAATTGAGCCTAAAAAGGGATTTTCGCTCCTGACCCTTCCAAAGGGTCCAAAGTGAAAATCCTAAAACCCATCTTTTTTTGCAAAATTTGAGCAAAGTCAAACATGGACAAGGGTGAGAGAAGTCATTTGGATTGCCTTAGAGTGGATTTTGGTCGCCAAGAATGCAAATTTTGAAGCTAAAATGAGAATTTCGCTCTTGACCCTTCCAAAGGGTCCAGAGCGAAATTCCTAGAATCACCCTTTTTTCCTTGCAAATCAAGTCAAGTTTTTGGTTTTTATACCCTGGAGAGGAGTGAGGCAAGGTGTTCTAAGTCTTGGAGGTGATTTGAAGTTGAAAGGATGGCAAAATAGCCCTAAAACAAGATTTTCGCTCCTGACCCTTCCAAATGGTCCAGAGCGAAAATCCCAAAATCTACCTATTCCTTTCAAATTTATGCTAAACTATGCCTAGGCCAAGGTGAAAGATGCCCTTGAGATTGCCCTTGAGTTGATGGTTGTCTCCAAAAATGATGATTTAGGCCAGAGGAGGAAAATTGCTCTTGACCCTTCCAAAGGGTCCAGGGCGAAAATCCTTCAATCACCTTTTTTGCCTTGCAAAATCAAGTTAATCTTGGGTTGGATGAAAGAAGAGAAGTATTTCCTTGCCTTGTGAGGTGAATTGAAGTTGAAATGATGAAGAAGTGAACTACAAGCAAGAAATTCGCTACTGACCCTTCCAAAGGGTCTAGAGCGAAAAACACTAAAACCATCCTTTTCTCCAAATTTTGTGCTAAGTCAGGCCTATACTAGGGTGAGAGAAGCTATTTAGAATGCCTTGGAAAGATGTTTCACCTTCAAAAATGTGAATTTTGAGCTAAAATTGGAATTTCACTCCTGACCCTTCCAAAGGGTCCAGAGCGAAATTCATCAAAATCCCTATTTTCTCCTTGTGTCAAGTCAAGACTTTGAGTCCTCAGGTGTAGTCGAGGTTGAAATGATGTTTCTTTGCTCTGTAGGATGAATTGAAGTGAAGGAGATGAGGAATTAAGACCTAAAGCTTGAATTTCGCTCTTGACCCTTCCAAAGGGTCCAGAGCGAAATTCTTAAAACCTCCATTTTTGCCCCAAATTTACATCAAGCTTGGTGTTGGTTGAGAATGAGGACATCCTTGGGCATGTATCTAAGCAAGTATGATCACAAGGTGAGAAGAATTTGAGCCAGGAATGCAAAATTCGCTCCTGACCCTTCCAAGGGTCCAGGGCGAAATTCTTATGGAGCCTGTCCTTGGAAAGAATTTTAAGCAAACTTCATTTTGATATCTTCTTGTTGATGATTTAAGGTAGGAAATGCTATGTTGAAATGAATTTATTATGTGTCCTTAATCATCTTTTTGTTTGTCTTGCAGTTAAAAGGGGACTAGGGCAAGATAAGGACAACCTTCTCCAGTCTGGCATCAACAAGGACGACCTTCTCCAGCCCAGCATCATCAAGGACAGCCTTCTCCAGTCTAGCATCATCAGGACGACATCTTCCAGTCCAGCATTCGAAGGAAAGGTACACCATCCATCTTGCACATCGAAGACAAAGGAAGTTAAAGCAAGGGTTCGTTGAAGAAGTAGACAATTTCAGAAGAGTTAATTGAAGCTAGCTTCTCAGCAACATCAAATTGAATATCTACCAAGTTACAAGTGTTAGACAAGGTGGCATCCCAGTCATCACTCCTCTAGTTGGATTGGTCCACCTCAGCGTGTCCAGATTCAATGTACTTGGCTCATCAAAATGACACAAACTTCGATGTACCTACCCCGACTATCCATTGGTCGAATATTTCAGAGAAGACATGTGTCCAAATAATGCAATTATTTCATTGGCTAGAATTGAGTTTGTTGTAACAAACCCTAATTAGGGTTTTCATTGTAAGATCTCGGCCATTGATCTCAAGTTGATCTGAGCCATCGAATTGTATTGAGGGCACTATATAAGCCCTGGCTCCTCATTTGTAAAGGTTAATAGTTAGTCAATAGTTGATAGTAGGTGAATAGTTAGCTAATAGTGAATAGTCAGTTGATAGAATAGCAATTAGAGTAGAATAGCAAGAGAAGGCAAAGATTGTTGCCAAGATGTTGTTGTAAAAGACTTGTAAAACTTCATTGAAGAAATGGTGAAATCTATGGGTCGATTCAACAATTTGCATGGTCTTTATACTTCTCAGATTTGATTTTATGTTATTAGATGAGTGGAAGAAATGTGTTTGATTGATGGTGAAATTTGTATATCCATACTACTAGCAGTTTGTTGATTGCAGACTTGCCTTGTGTAGTCAACTGGAATCATTTAGCTTAAGCTTAACTTCAATTGTCGCTTCTTCACTGATATGCATCAATTTGATGGTGTCTATGCTTATAGCGATGATCTGAACATCATAATGCTTTCGTCCGAAGATCGCACTAACCTTGTGAAGATGGTCTTGGGATGTCAAGACAAGACTTAGTTAGAATTTCATCAAAGATCATTCATTGCTCCTACATTCTTAGTGTCAGAATTAGATCCTTTCCTCGCCCTCATCCTTTTTCTTTTTTTTTTTAAAATCTAGGTCAGTGAAATCTTGTGATTCCAGCAAATCAGACGTTCAGGTCGTCAAGTGTAAGTCCCCTTGTGATTCCAGCAAAATCACATCATACCACAAAGAGCTTATCCACGAGTAGAGATCCTATGTAACAGTAACCTTGAAGCTTCTCCGATTGATCCTTCTGCGATATCTTCAGCATTTGGGAGCTTTATTCAAGAGAGGATAAGGTACCTTTAGGTATTTTATTTTGTGTTTGGTTGTGTACAAAATACACATCAACAGTAACCTAGAAGGTTTTCAGCTCATAGATGTACTTTGGGAACTTAGTTTTCTTGAGAGAGGAGGAAAATAAGTCAAATGAAAATGAGAGCGGCGAGATGCATTTAATAGACAAATTGTAGCAATAGGATGCATTTGGTGATGAACATTCAAGTGAACATGCCAATTTGAGTGGAAAGAAAGAAAGGACATTTGGTGCAAACTTTAGAGATGCACATGGTGTAGATGCAATAGAAAATTCTCCATTGATGATAATTGTGAGGCTTATGTGGCAATAAAAGTTTACTTGAAAGGCACAGTCCACCAAACTTCCAATCTGTTTTACTCTTACTTGAATTGATGATGAATCAAGGTTTGTAGTAGCTCTCTCCTAAGGAGAACACGTCATGGAGAATGGCTATGAAAGAGATGGCATTGTAGTACAGGAAGACTTGGGACTTGGTTAATTTGCTTGAAGGTAGGAAACCCATTGGCTGCAAGTGGGTGTTCAAGAAGAGGTTTAAGCAAATAGTACATTAAAAAGGTACGAGGCATGCTTGGTGGCAAAAAGGTATCTTAGGACTTAGATAGAGGGAATAGACTTTAGTGAGATTTTTTATTTTGTAGTAAAATTGAATTCTATTAGGATGTTATCTATAGTTGTGGCTTTTGATTTGAAAGTGGAGTAGATGGATGTCAAGGCAACATTCTTGCAAAGAGATTTGAAGGAAGAAATCTATATGGTTCATCTTGAAGAATTCATGGTAAGGGGTAAAGAGCATATGATTTGTAAATTAGAAAAGTTTTTGTATGGATTAAGTAGTCTCCATGGATGTGGTATTGAAAGTTTGATTCATATGTGTTAGAATTTGGTTCTGCAAGGAGTCAAACTAATCACTATGTACTACAAGCAGGTAGGTGATAACGTGTTAAACATTGTTTTATATGTTGATGATATGTTTATTGTTGGGAACAATAAAGCATTGATTAGAAATCTTGAGGCTTAGTTGGGTAGTAGATTTGAGATGAAAGATCTAGGTGGTGCTAGGTAAATACTTGGTATGTAGATTCCTAGAGAGAGCTAACAAGAAGCTATGGTTAACTTGGAAGAAGTATCTTAGACCTTTTTGTGGCAGCTCAACATGAATTATAGTGAACAAGGTTTGTATTATGTGCACTATTGGAGTATGATAACCAAGAGCATGGTGATGTTTTGGGAGATCCTAGAGGTATCACAAGAAACTATGATTCATTAGGAGTTTATCTCTGCTACCGCAAGCCATGAACAGTATTTGATTGTAGTGCAAGAAGACATGTGAGTGGTTCAGGAGAAGTGGTTCAACAACCTTTGACTAAGGGTGAGTGACATCAACTTATTATATGTGATGATCATCCATATGGAGAAGTCATGTTACATATAATGTGTGGCATGCTATCATCATCATATGGTCATGATATGGTTGTTAAATGCTACAAGCTTTGAAATCTAGTCACCCACAAGGTTCTATTATGCTCAAGAGATGCATATTTACAAGTTTGGGAATTTGGTAACCTAGAAGGTTCTCAGCTCATAGATGTGCTTTGGGAACTTAATTTTTTTGAGATAAAGGGAAAATAAGTCAAATGAAAATGAGAGTGGCAAGATGCATTCTACAGACAAATTGTAAAATAGCTTAGACTATTTTGTGGCAGCTCAACATGCATTATAGTGATCAAGGTTTACAGTATGTGCACTATTGGAGTATGTGCAGTGATAACCTACTAGGTACATACTTGGTATGAAGATTCCTAGAGAGAGCTAACAAGAAGCTATGGTTAAGTTGGAAGAAGTATCTTAGACTATTTTGTGGCAGCTCAACATGCATTATAGTGATCCTGTAAGTATCACTTCATTTGTAGGCTCCAAATTAAGTTTGAAACAATGTCCAAGTTTGTAGAGGCCTTGGAGGACATGAACAATGTTCTATATGCAAGTGCAGTAGTAATCCTTATGTATGCAATGGTTTGTACAAGGCTAGCCGCTAGATGCCCAAGCAATGGGAGTCCTAAGTAGGTTCATGTCAAATCCTGACAGAGAACACTGGGCACAAGTTAAGAGAGTGTTTAGGTTCTTGAAAGAATGCTGGATTATTGTTCTTGTTATTATGGTACTAATCATCTTGGCAAGGTGTTAAACATACAGGGGTTTGTGGATTATGATCAAATTGGAGACTTAGATAACCAAAGATCAGCTAGTGGATATGTCTTTACTCAACAACAATAAATTGGATGAGTAAGCATTAAGAGATGGTTGCATTCTCCAGAATTGAAGCGTATAGGGTGACAACACATGCTTGCAAAGAAGCAATGTGGCTACAAAGACCAGGAAGTACTATTGGTTTAAAGAATCATACAATATTGAATTGCAATTCACAAAGTGTAATGCATTTGGTGAAGAATTTTGTTTACCATGCTTCAACTAAACGTGTACATATTTAATATCCTTTTTTAGAGAGATGGTTGAGACAAGGAAGGTTTAGATAGAGAAAATTGACACTTATGAAAACATTGCCGATTCTTTCACAAAATCTATGAGCACCACTAACTTTTAGTTGTGCAGGGATGAGATGGGATCATACCAATCTTAGACACGAGATTAACTTCTTGGGATACAATAAGTTTTCCTATATAGAATATCAAGTGGGAAAATGTTAAAATTAGTGTTCAATTCACCTACAATGAGTTCTAGATAAGGCTTCCGGTGTAAAAAGTTGGACTTTGTTCTACATCAACGTTGCCAATTGTTTGATAAACTAGTATACAATTGTAGTGAGTTGTGAAATGTTGTAGTTTAGCATGGAGACTTGTAAAAGTTCGGTGTTGCTATGTTCCTAATTGCAAGTCATTTGGAGAACCCACAACTGCATAATTGTAGATATGTCACTATAAATGTGTAACAATGTAGATGGACTTGTCATGTTGTTGGAGTACATGTGGTGATAACCAAGAGCATGATGATGTTTTGAGGGATGCCTAGAGGTACCACAAGCAACTATGGTTCATCAAAATTTTGTCTTTACTACCAGAAGCCAAGGGCAATTTTTAGCCATAGCATAGGAAAGTATTATGCAGTTTAGGAGAAGTGGGTCAATAACCATTGACCAAGTGAGTGACTTCAACTTTTTATATGTTGTGGTCATCCATATGAAGAAGTTGTTACATGTTATGTGTGGTATGCTAGTGTCATGAGATGTTTGTGTGATTGTTGGTATTCTATGTGGTATTTAGACAATTAAACTATTGGAATTCCTTGTTAGATGATTCGACTGATATATTTATCTATTCTTACGCGTGCCAAGGTTGGACATATGTGGTTGAATTTTGAAGGTGTGAAATCTTGGTTGGGAGTTGTATGTTGTTACAAATTGAGACTATGTATAAAAGAGACCTATTGTATTGGATGTAATTTCCTAAATAATACAATTTTGAATGTCCTTTTGTTGGTTTTTTTTATCCCACAAAGTTATTTCACATAAATCCATGTCTCATTTGTATTGTGTAATGTTTACTTTTAAAAATGCCCCAGTTTTTCCTTTAAAATCACAACTCCAAGTAAAACAAGAAATGGAGTAGAGTTAGTGATATCATTTACCAACTTAAATTGTTAAACAAGATAGATCCTGGTTGAGACTCTACAATCATGTTAGATAATCATTGAAAGCATAATCCATAGATTAAATCTTTTCTACTTGGGTTAGGAACATTATCTTAATCATATTATATATCTAATTCATTAATGGAGTTCAACCATAAAGGGTTTAGGATAAGGAGGCATGGTAGGGTGCCTGAATCGATCCTCTATGCTAGGCCCAAGAGCGGATATACCATCCCTCTTGGCCTCATGTGGCCTTTTACCATCCAAATAAGGGGGTGTACCTAGTGAGGAATGCCATAGTAGTTCTCCCTCTTCTTGCCACCCTTATTCTCCTCCCTATGATTGGGACTCCTTAACCCAATATTCAACCATGGTAGAATTTTGAGGGGAAACTACAATAGGGTGCCCAAAGTATCCTTCCATTCTAAGCCCAAGGGCGGGGCACACCTTTTATCCCCTTGGCCTCATGGGACTATTAGTCATCCACCATGAGGTGGTGTGCTCGAAAGAGGACCTTCTAACAGTCCCCCCTCCTTGTAATCCCTCATTATCCCTATTATGGTTGTTTGCAACATTTAAAGATATATACGAGGAATCCACATTATTGTCTATATTCTATATATAAGAGATTATATAATAATATAATATCATTAGGTTGCATACATGTCATTCATATGTGAGTAATTATACATAGAATTACATCATGCTGCATACCACAAGAGTTACTTTCTGCTATATGGATTGAACCTTAGTTTTGATTGAAGTATGTGCTTGAGATGCTTGATCTTGATCTATCCTTCTTAGATTGATTCACTTGATCACCGATTCTCTTTTTGATTCTTTATTTAATTGTTTTTCCCTTGATCCCTTCTCCCCATTGTGGTCTTCTCCATTTAATTTCTTAATGTTTCTATGAGGAGAGATGTCTCTTGTGATAGTCTTGAAAACGACTATGCAAAAAATTTGATGTCCCTATCAAAATTTTAGTCATTTTTGAATTTATGGTGCTCTCTGTTCATACCCTCAAGGCTTAGGGTTTAAGGTCTATGTGTTTCCGAACAAATATTTTGTTAAAAACCCACAGCTTGTTATGTTTCTTCATTTACCTTTTTCACTTAAAGGTGAGGGTCTTTTTCATCGTCGAAGTTCCTAGGCGTTATATCTTTTGTCGGCCTTTTTAAATTTTCCTAAGTCTGTGTCCTTTTCCAATGGTCAGGCCCCCTTAATATTTTAACGGGTGTTATTTTCCTAAGTCCAGCCTAAATATTCCAGCTGTCTATGATTAATTATCGAGCAACTAAAAGTTCCATAATTTTGCACGTGCATCAAGTGGACAACGATGTTTTAACCCAAGCAAATAGATGCACAAAGGTTAGCGGTTAGTGTTAAGTGGTTGTTGTAGCTGGCTTGCAAAGAGTGAACAGATTGGACGACCTTCGCAGTCCCGCAAAGGAAGATGCAAGGAAGTTAAGGATCGTGGCATCACGAGATGATGCCACGTGTCCCAGGCAGGCTAAGAAAGTTCGATAGTGGGCCCGTTGACAAAATGGAGTTAGAAGGTGATGTGGCCGTGTTTTGTCAAGTTTTTCGATGGGCCCATTCGCCACGTTGGAAGGTCGATGTCAGATTGACCGATGGTGATCGTATGATGCGCTAGGCTGGATAAGATCTACGGTGTAAACTCAGAACATATTTCGACAAAGGGATTAAGGCTGCCTACTCATCATCCGTGTGGGAAAATAAAGGCAGAAATAATTGAGCTTGTCGATATGGGATAAAGGAAGACAAGTCGAGACACGTGGATGCCGACTGATTTTCAAAAGACCCATTCTAAAGGCTGTTTTACGGGTCGAAATGAATTGGCAAGCAATGTTGGCAATTTTCAGAGAGCTGTCTCAGCAGGTCTCATTGCCACGACAACAAGAAGTTGAGATTTTTCAAAGGCATAAGGGGATAGGGATTATTTTTGAGTTGGCGATGAAATGATCAGGAACCTGTCAACAAGATCATAGGTTGCGTACTATCAGGGATTCTCACAGTAAGGTAAGAACCAAGAAACTGTCTCTGAGAAAATTTCAAAAGATAAGGACTCAATATCCAAAAAGGAGATTCTGAAGCAGAAATTTTGCAGTCAAGAAAATAATGTGATCAAAATAAAATCGTTCACGTAAGGTGAGCTTTGTCAGAGGGCAGCGGATTGATAGTCTGAATCTGACAGTGTCTTGAATCTGATGGATATGATTTCTCGAGTCCATTTGCTGGCAGGATGAGTAGAAAGCATTGAAGTGATGATTTTTTTGCATGCATGAGCATCGCCAAGTGAAGTAAGTTTGATTATAAATAGAGCTAGGTGGTGTCTTCAGTTGGTAGAAAGAATATAAACCTCATTATTTTCTAAGAAGGTTTAAAAAATGATGGTTTTTGAGCAGTATCATGCTAGGAGTTACAATGAGCTCTATGACACCGGATGGAAATCTTTTTTGAGTGAGTATGCTTATAGTCAGTGGAACCTTGAAAGTGGGGAGGATAGTCAGTGGAGGCTTGAAATTCATTTTTCATCTGAAAAAGCCCTACATGACACATCCTCTGTTTTTCCTCTACCACTAGTTGGCAGGAGGTTATAGGAAGTGTCTCACAAAGGGCCATGAGTAGGATAGGATTGGGGTGAAGGCAACAGCTAGTCATCTCTACAATGGCATGCAACCTGCAACCCCTTCTTCTCCTATTATGTTCCTCTGGGAGCCCCTTTTCCCACTTTCTTTGATCCTGGGCATGAAGATTGAAGCTCCTCCTCTAGTTTAGGGGCGATTTTTCTTCTTGTCGGGATCTAAGTTCCCTTCCTGAAGGGAAATTCTCTATAGAACAAAAAGACACATCTCACGGTCCATTTGGAAGCATCAAGGGGGATAGTGGCACAACTCAAAAAGTTTTGTTTCTACCAAAATGCAATTAGGAATTTTGGTTCTACCTCATCATGAATGCTAGTGTGGATAGTCTTTTGGGAGACTATGAAGAATGTTTTTGTAATAAAATCACAAGCGGTCTTGTGGGTTTGTGACAGGTGTCTCCTCTGGCCCAAAGCTTGTTTGCTCCCTTGTTGCTATAAAAGGGAATTCAAGGCCATGAGACGGGGTCAAGAAATTTGGTCCAAATTTTGGTTCCAAATCCTTGGTCATGTATAGTGAGTCTAGGTGAAATGAGCAAGCGTGTAAAAGTCATTTACAGAGCAAATAAAAGTGTCTGGTGTCATATTTTATGTAGGTTCTTGAAGGAGTTATATGTAAAATATTGTGTAATAGAAAGTAGTAGATTAAATAAATGAAAATATGTTTCAAATCCATTTTCTCCAATGTGTAATTCTGTCATGTTTTGAGTGAGTAGAATCAAAGGTTTTCTCATTCATTGCACTGTTATGGTGTATGTATTTTCTGTTCCTGCTTTGATCTAAGGGGTCAATTAAAATGCTTGGGTAGAATTACAGAGTGATAGGGCTTATGCAGGGATTCAGGTAAGCATTTTGGGTTTAGATAATACATATGAGAAATATTGCAAGGCAATATTTTCTTAGATCTCATGCTATTTAGATAAAACTCTGTTACATTTTCATTTTATGTCTTACAAATTCAGTTGCCCAATGGATAAGGCACTGGTCACGGCTAGTAAATGTCTTTTATGTCAGTTTTGTGCTCAAAATTTACCGACATCTTGCTATGAATTTGCTAAATATCAGAATATCTTTTATTTATGTGTTTATCACTGTTTACTGAAGATATCTCATGCTCCAAAGACGGTTGAGGATCACTGAGAACTTGCCATTCTGTAGCATTCTCCCCATTTGTTGAGCCCCTTTTGAATGAGATTATCTGCTTTGTTTCAACGTCATTCGCAGGCACGGTGCAGAGATTGTGAATGTGTTAAGTGGATCTCCCTCCCGGGTTTTGCAGAGCCCAAAGCGCAGAAGGGTTTGATATACCCTTGCCAGTTGCTCCAAGCCCAGGAAACTGCCAACGATTGGAGTTGGCTTCTCCATAGGTAGTGGAATGATCAGCTCGGTTTCTGCCTTCTTGCAGTGTAAACCTCGTTCTGGGGAACCAACTTCTTGGTTGTGCTGCTCTTTAGGCAATGGACATGTTTCTTCAATTGCTGCCCTTTGTTAATCGCATGTTAGTAATTTATTGCCGTTATTTCCTTAATATTAATCTTTGCTCCTTCTAAGATAGAATTGCTGTCTAATCAGTACAGGGGTCCGTGCTTAATGCAGCTTTATAAAGAATAAGATCGCTGCTTAATGAATAATGAGGTTACTTTTTCTTATCGCCTTTTCTGCTCTTTAATCATTACAACAAATAGCTGCCTTGATGAACATTAATTCATTGTTCCTTAATTGACACATTGATAAAGTCTCTCCTTAATAAAGTCTTTGACCAAGTTTGTATAGTGGTTGCTTTGTTAATCACCTTATGCATCAATGCAGGGTTAGTTTATTTGATAGGGTGGGCTCTGTCTTAGAATCACACAAAATTGTGAAGTCTTAAATGCAGCAATTTTCTCAATTTATTTATTTATTTCTGATGTGGTAGTGAATATTATTATAATATCCATTATAACATGATCAGGGGCATGACATATTGCGTCATGTGCTTTCTTTAATGTTGCTCAATCACATTGTATAACAAACACAATTGTTTTGATCACATAATCTTAAGGTGTTCCAATATCCTATTATATCAATCATCTGTATCAGGTATTTATTCCTGTTACACCAAGTTTTGAGGACAGGGAAAGTAAAGGATGGGGGGATTGTTTTTGGGATGGATCTTTGGGAGGCCATCGTTTAGGGTCAACTATTAAACAATGGAAAAAATATAAAAATATAGGAAATTTCACAAATTCATATGGTAAGGCATTCATCTCTATGTTATAGAACCTTGTTACTTAATTTAGAGCTCAATTGAAAATTTAACAAAATTTCATTGCTTTTGTTGTGAAAATTTGTATATATTAATTTATATATCTACTATTTTTTGTAATTATATAACTTCTAGGTCTACCCGGATAGCCAAGTTATTAAAACAATATCCCTTTTTATACTAGAAAGTAGAAAGGTTAAGAAGGGAATTCGAAACATAATAGCAGCTATACGAATGCTTTTAACCTTTTACAGATGGCTTATTTCAGGTTTCCATTTGCTGATCTTGAGTCCTAACAGACAATGTATCAGCTGCAAGATAGAAATCAACCATGCCTTTGTCTTCATAGCATGTAAATAACTGTATAGAAGAATCATATAACATTATGTCAAAAACTGCTGTACAACTGGCCTCACAGAATGAACAAGAAATCCATTGAAATCGTTCACAAAGGTGTTTTGTCTATCATAATTAAAAATGTTCTACTTTCCAATAATCAGAAAAAAATAATTGTATGTTCCATATTTAAATTTTTTTATGTATGGATGTATGTATATCTTCGACCTTTATTGAGATGTAACTGCATCAAGAATTTGCATATGGAAAGGCTAAAACTTAAATAGTTAAAAACAAAACACATGAGCCGATAGCAGCTCCACTTGTGCTTTTAAAGTGACCTAATATCTGTTTTGTTGATCTCGTTTCCTTGCAGCCAACTTAGCAGCTACTAGCTCTTTATTTAATGACAAAAAATAGAAAGGTAGCTTTGCTTGAGTTTTCTTTAACTGGTCATCAATAGTATAAACTGCAGGTTAAGGTTAAGAGTCTATAAAGCAATCAGAACTGAGTATACCAAAATTATTTATTTATTTTTTGATATTATTTTCTTCGAGCGCTGGGCTGTAGGCTCTGGGTGGCTGTCCCCAGGACAGTCTGGGGATGTCTAGGCATCCCTGGGATGTCCTGGAGGTGGCTGGGAGTCCCCTTGCATTTCATAGCTTTTTTTGTCATATTGTGGACATTTCCTACTTTTTTTTTGAATGTAGGGGATTTTGTGGGGATGTTTCTTATCCACCCTGGTGTACCTGAAATGTTTCCAGCGGGGATGGGGTCAAAAAACATAGCGGACACATCCCGGGGTACATAGATTAATTCCTTATCAATAGACTGTTGTAGCAAACAGTCAAACCAGAAACTCTGTGGGAAAAATAATGGAGAAAATGTGCCAAAAGTTCAGTACCCCTAGGGTGCACAGAAAACTTCGAAAACCCTAGTTGAGAGTAGTTTTTGTTGTCATATTGTTAGTTTCAAACTGTATTTCTGATTTGTTTAAAAGTTCAAAGAATCAGTGATGATTGTAGCTTTTTCATTTGTATTTAGTCAATCATAGCTCCTTTTCTAAGTTGGAGGATCTTAGTTTCTTTTGGCTTCATTTTCAATTGTCATTTAGGTTTATTGATTGAATTGCGTTTAAATCCACCTTTTCTAATTTTCATCTAAGAAATTTAATAGGCACTGAATCTTGTACTCAAATATCTTTTTTGGGTTCAAGAGAGCAAAGCACGTAGAATCTGCCTTAAAACAAATGTTACATCATATGCCTTGTATATGACAATTATTCTGTCAGTGAAAACCTTTTCAATGGTTTTATGATGGTTGATGGACTTAATAGGTAACATAAAAAAATGTTTTAACTGTGAAGATGTTTGTAACAATTGCAGATTAAGAAGGGATTTATTGACTTTAACATTTTCATGTTGCAGTGGGTATTGTCTTCAAAGGAAATTGGTTTCCCATATCCATTGGGCTTGACACTATTGCACATGGTGTTTTCTTCCATCCTTTGCTTTATTGTTGTCAAAGTTTTGAAGGTATGTATTCTGGCTAGTTTGTAATTCGGACAGAAATTCATAACAAAGATTGGCAGTTAAAATTCTGTAAGGAGTTGTCTTAATCCTCTCGGGAACTTCTGATATTTTATATCTTGGTTACACAGTAGAAGTTTTTGTTTGCTGTAGTATGTCCATGTTCTGAAGTGAACCTGTACACACCAAGTTTCAAGATTGAATAACTGTTCTTTATGGATCCTTGCAGATTGTCAAGCTCCAAGATGGAATGACACCAGAAATGTGTGTATCATCAAACTCAAAATTTTTAGTGAATATGATCAGATGATTGTTTATTTTCTGTTTATGGTTATCACTGTCTAGAAGAGTTTTATTGCATTGTTTCAAACCTTTGCAGTGAATGTTGCCAGTGAGCAAAGAATCTGCTTTATGTACCTTATTGTTTTTAAAAATTTAATGCTTATACATTTCTTAACACATTTACATGTTTAATAATCAAGTCTTATATGATTTTTGCATAAATGCTAAGTTGCCATTTTGCTGGCATCCATGCTCTGATCTGTCTGGTTCGAAATGGATTTGTGGCGCAGTTTGGCACAAGCACAAAATCATGTAGGAAGTGTCCAAAACATTGGGGGTTGATGCTGGACAAACTTTGGTGAACCTGAAATGAACCAGGCTGAACCATGATGAACCCATTTGAACTTTGATGCATCAGATTTGTTTGTTTGCTTTTATTTAATAATTTTTCACATTTGGTGTTAACTCTGAAACATCAAAACAAATCCCTAACCATAAAAGTGCTATCTAAACAATTATAAACACAATTATAGTCATTTTACCTCATTTTCATTGCAAAAGACAAATTGTCAAACTTTCATTTTTGTTTGTCATTACACACACAGAGCTGAAGATTAAAAGTTTTATTTATTTATTTTATTTTAGTTTAGTTTTACAAGCAAACTCTCTGGTTTTTCTTTCAACTATTAAACTATTTAAATATGTGTGTGTGTGTGCGTGTCTGTATATATAGATATATATATTTGTATTTACACATATACATATCCATACATAAATACATACATAAAGAGTGCCACGTAGGGGTCATGCCCCTATGTAGTCATAACCCTTCACCAACATACATAACCAATAATATCGATGCTTTCTGTGGAACATAATCAATAACCGTGGCAATTATATGATATAGCAAGCAGTTGATAATTAATCTATTCATCAGTTATTATTTGACAGAATCAAATATACATATCAGCGATCACCGTGAAAGTCTGTCCTTACTATATAGCATTATTCTTATTGTATTCTCAGATCAAATCTGAGATTATCTTTAAGAAAGAATATCTGAAGACCGTGATAAAATCTGAAAGTAAATATCAGATATACATTGAGATTAAAGACTATTGTTTTTCTCTATCACTGATCTATATTCCTTAACAACAATGATAGCATGTAAAATGTGGTTTACCAACATTCTTTCCATCCATGCTAATCTTGGAATTTAGTTGCCTGTTACATTTAATTTTTGTGTGTGCTATAATGGCCTTTTCTTCTTCCAATCTAGTTTCCTCTCTATTTTGCACTCAATTTTCTTTCTACAATGAGTAGCCCAAAATCTTCTTGAAATCCTTGGTTGTTGCTGCAAGTAGAAATTTTTTAACCTTTCATAAGCTTTAGACAGACTGTTTCACAGATTGTTTATCATCTATTGTTTCACCTGCCTCATCAAGCTGACCTTGAATGCCCTTCAATTTTTGTACATGATGACTTGGTGATCTACTTTCTTTTAACTTCAAACTCAAAAGCATTAACTTGTTCTTTAGATATTGTTAGCATTTAAATTTACCCTTTTTAGGACTGAAATGAAATGTGCAAGGACAAACCTTTCTTCAAACTAGAAGGGGAAGCTCCCTTGGAACTAAAATATAAACTAGACCTTAGAACTTAAGAGCACAACTTCTTGCTTTCTACAATAATTACAAGTTAAATCTCCAGGTTTTGAGCACGTGTTGCAAGCAAACTAAAAGAATTGCCTATCTTTTGGTTCTTGGGTATGGGCACAAGGCTAATCAGCACTTCCATACACAAATGAGAGATTTTATATCTTTTTGATCAACATGAATGAGTTAATATATGATAGTTAACACACATTTTTTCTTTCTGTTGAAAAGAAGAGGTCAGAAAGATGTTGAGGGCCATCTGATTGATGTTGAAGTTTACTTGAAGTCCCTTGATCTGCATTTGAAACTGCCCATAGCTATGTAAGCCTTTGCATTTCTGGACAATTTCTTCCATCATGTCTATTAGTCTCATGGAATCTTCAGTAAGTACAAACTGGGGGAAGTGCTTCCAAAGCTGGTCTTGTCAATAGAGCAAGCAAACAAGACCTGTTATTATAAGGAGGACGGTTTTTCCTTCGTGGAAGTGAAGGATACTGTTGAACTGGAATATTTTGGGGTAACTGTATTTGTGACATTACATCATTTACAACCTTATGCAAGAAAGGACCAGCAAAACTTTAAATGACAGACTTGATTGAGTCCTTCATTATTATGCTTCTTGTAATTATCTGTTATCTTCCACACACTGACAAGAGATTCTATATCTTTTGATTGACATGAACCGCCTAATCTATGACAGCTAACACATTCATTCTTCCCAGCTAAAAGTAGACCAAAAAAAATTACTACAACATAAGAATTGAATTGAATAAAAAATGATAGATAGGACCCAATAAATTGAATGTTGGAAATTGCATACAAAGCTACAAAACCTATGTTAATGAAAACTAGAATACAAATCTTGGATCAATCGCTAATTCTTAATTCAATATACCAAATCGACACACGAGATGACACTTAAAAATTCAAAAGCTATTGCTTGATTTATTTTAAATAAATTAAGATGATTATTGATATATATGCACTTATGTTTGTTGTTGAATCCCTAACCCTAATAGAAATAATTGGTCTTGTGAATTATATTTCGGATGTTGTTTAACATGATTGTAGGATCTAAACCAAGATTGATCTTGATAAAGACATTTTATTGGTTGAGATATAATTCTAACTATATTACGTTTCTTATTTTAATTGAAATTGTGATTTTAGGGCAAGATTTAGGATCATCCCAAAAGGGGACATTACAATAAATACCAGCCAACTACTTCTATGTAGCTACAACATTGTATTTTTTAAGGGGATCACTTGATGATCCACCTTGTAATTTCAAAGCATTCAGTTTGTTCTTTAAATAAGGAATTCCAGTTGTACTTGAAATGGCATATAAATCAGTCAACTACTTCCAAGGAGTTACACCTTTTCCTGCATCAACAAGAGAAGGTTCAATACATAGAAACGAGACTCGGACTCAATGCGGACTCGGCAAGGCTGACCCAACTCAGGACTCAATGCGGAAATCAGTAAGACCTGGCAAAAACTCGACAGGACTCGGCAAAAAAACCAATTTCTAGTGAGTCTTGCCTAGAGCGAGTCCTGGAGAGTCCCGAGTCCCTAAGACTCGGCTCGGGACTCGCCAGGACTCGGCGAGTCCTAGAAGTATGGTTCAATATCACAACCGTTGGGGTTGATAATATATGGGAGTATTTCAAGGTTTGAGATATGAAATTTGGGTTGCATGTGGCACTCTTTATTTTGTTTAATTAACAATATTTAACACTATTTTTAGCTTTAGAAGTGCCTTCATCCCCAAATGGCATTGTAAGTTTTAACTAACTTTAGAGACTTGGTTAGGATAGAAAAAGTCATTTGCATTTTAAAGATTATATCAGTTGCTTGAGAGTTATAAGATTTCGAAGTCAATCATAGTGGTCTGCTCAGGATAAAACTTGCATCAAATGAACACAACTATTTACCTGCTCTACCATATTTAGGATCTCATGCAAACATATTTTTTGCAATTTTACCACAATAAAATAAAAATCTAAGTTACTGGTATGGGTTCAGGCATGGGTATGGGTATGAGCATCCGCCATGTATGAGTGTCCATTTTGGATTCGTCATTAATAGCAGAAGGACTATGATCTGCTCTTGAGATGAACATGCCAAACTCTCTCCTAGCATTTTCCAGCACTTTCAGATTTGAAAAGAGTCTAGCAAATGCCTGCTTGTACTCAATAGCAACTTTAGTTTCTTTATATGGTGGAGTTCTCCTTGGTAAATTAAATATTGTAGAGCTATAGTACTTGAGAGATAATGCATATACAAGGAGGTGCAATGGCAACATCATCTTGTTCCAACAATGAAGAATGATTTTTTCCACCCTTTTGAAAAATATTTCTTTGGAGTCATTCTCTTTTTGTGCTATTATGACTTTCATGGTGTCCATGCCATCATAGACTTCCCTCAAACATGGTGTATCTATATTAGAAAACCTGATCAATGGTGTCCATGCCATCATAGACTTCCCTCAAACATGGTGTATCTATATTAGAAAACCTGATCATACTCATGATAGGCTTGATGAAATTCAAGGCATTCCACACGATCCCACCAATTGTCATCCAGGATCAATAACTTGACTTTCTGGGTCCTCTTTGAATTTCATTGCTTCCAAACATCACATTGGTTACTAATAACCATGGCACTCAATGCCTCTCGCACCTTCAAAAGTCGTCTCATCACAATTGTATGTGATGCAAATTGGGTCTCAACAACCTATGATCATGTAAAAAATGTCAGTAACACATTAAAAAATATTATATACATATTAAGCATGGCATAAATAAAATTTACTTTCAACAATACCAACCTCAAGAAACTTCTGAAAATGCCTTAAGACGTATGGTGCTTTGTCACAAACATTTGGATCTCCTCACCCTTTTAGTATATTTCTTTCACCCACTCTATTTGATTGCCAATTGCTTGCATCGCCAAGTTAAGGGAGTGTATGGTGCATGGTGTCCTAAACATGTGATCATATCTTTGCTCAACCAAAGCATCTGCAGCCCTGCAAACCTTTGCATTGTTTGTAATGATCTGGACAACATTTTCATGACCACCATCTCTATGGACTCAATGAAGATTTTGGAAATAAATTCTGCATCTTTGGTTTGCCCCTCAAGATCAACTGTGTTGACGTGTTTTTTATGATGATGTCTAACACAAAATAAAGTTATCCAATGGTTACTTTACTCTCTCTTGATCAAAGTTCAATTGTATGCTAAGATTGCAGTAAGTTCAAACGATTGACTCCAAGGTTCCGGTTATGCAATGAATGTGACTTAGTAGGCTCGATGTGAAATGCTAGTAATCCAAGGGGACTTACGTTTGATCATTCTTTCACTTCTTTGTTGCGGCTGGAACTTCATCATCAGATATAGCAATTCCGTGATGCTTCTACTTCAAACGAGTTGAAGTGGAATAAACTGAAATTAAAGGGAAAAGGGTTAGAAGGATCTAAATCTATTCCTAAGGGCAGTGATATCAATAGATAATGCTTTAGTGGACAAATTCCAAATAAACCAAGCTTTGCTTCGCCAAGATTAACTACAACTCTGCAGGATCAGGTGCAATCTTCTGAGGATGTTGAAGGATTTTCACATTGAGAAAGTGCATTTGAATACCCAACATGGCACAATGCAAACGACTATTCACAATCAAACTTAGCATAAATTTGGGGGTTCAGGCTAACTTTACATTGCATCTTATAATCAACAAGATGCAAAAAGTATGAACCATGGAAATTCATCAAACACCATTACATTCTTCATTGAAATCAAAGCACTTTATCTAACAATTGAGAAAATAAAATTCTACTCTAAGTGAGGAAGGTGAAACCATGCAAGTTCTGAAAAAATAACTTAAGTGGAAACTGTTGTCATTTTATGACACCCTTGGTCCATCAGTGAGAACCGATCAGAGATATGTTCCATGGACCAGCGCTGCCCCAAGTTGATCAAAGAGAAAACAATGGAATCATGAAGTGTGAAGTGTTGTCTTGCCGGAACTCCCGAACCCCCAGGTTCCCAAGTTCCTAAGTCCTCAACCCCAGAACTCCAGAACCCCCAGGTTCCCAAGTTCCTAGTTCTTCTACCCCGGAACTCCGAAACCCCGAGATTCTCAAGTTCCTTATTCCTCAACCCCGAAACTCCGGAACCCCTAGGTTCCCAAGTTCCTAAGTCTTCAACCTCGGAACTCCGGAACCCCCAGGTTCCCAAGTTCCTTGTTCTTCAACCCCGGAACCGGAACCCCCATGTTCCCAAGTTCCTAGTTCTTCTACCCTGAAACTCCGGAACCCCCAGGTTCCCAAGTTCCTAAGTCTTCTACCTCGGAACTCCGGAACCCCCAGGTTCCCAAGTTCCTAGTTCTTTTACCCCGGAACTCCGGAACCCCCAAGTTCCCAAGTTCCTAAGTCTTCAACCCTGGAACTCCGGAACCCCCAGTTTCCCAAGTTCCTAGTTTTTCTACCCCGGAACTTCGGAACCCCTAGGTTCCTAAGTTCCTAAGTCTTCCCAACTTCAGTGATCCAGGTCTTCGATGTTTCCCCAACTTCGGTGACCTAGGTCTCCGAAGTCTTCCAAACTACTTCCAACTTGCAACACTTCCAGATGGCGTGATCGACACTCAAAGCTTTAAATGCTCCAATGACTTTTGTGACTTGTGCACCTTCTTTTGTGAAGCCACAATAGTGCATTTAATGTTTTTGGCAGGATTTCCGTCAAGGGAGGTACGGGGCCATGCTTGTTGCAGTGACTTATGTCATGTCTGCATACTCTGACTTTGGAAGGTCAGTCAATCCACCCTTCACAGGGTTGCCTTTTGTGGGTATGGCTAGGTTGCTTGCATGTACAAAAGTCAAGTGCATGCACTTTCCTGCACTCCCCGACTGACATATAGGGATCATGATCACCCTTGTAACCATTTTTCTATATAAAGGTTGTTAAGCCTCATTGTAAAGGGTTCTCTCCCTGCTGGCTTGAGCTATTCTATGCTCTCCCACTTCTCTTGTATTTATCTTGCATTTATGCAACTGTAAGTTTGGCCTTTGGCCTTTGAATGAATTGGAATTACATTCTTGCCTTCCTTCAACTTATGCATGCTATGTATGTTTCCTTACCTTCCTCATAGGTGTATGTTTTGTGGCTCTTCTCTCCGTATATGCTGTGTTAACTTGTTTTTTCTGAGTGTGGTTTGTGGGAATCCTTCTCCCCTCTTGACACTTAGCAAATTCTAACCTCCATACATGCGTTTGGGTCACTCATGCAACTGAAGTTTGTGCATCTCTTGGATATTTTAGTTGATTCCTTGTGCCATTTCGGGTGGGGAGAGGAACGATCTCTTATCTTGGTGCATCACCTCCTTTTGTTTTAAGCACTTCTCTCTCCCCCTTACCTTTGCAATTTGTTAGGATAGGCCTAGGAGTTAGTTTTGAAGTATTGATTTGGTTTAACACCTGCACTTGGATTGAGAAGGAAGCCAGCCTTCTTCGGAGATTCAACCCCCTTGCGCAAGGTCCCACACTTCGGGGTTGTTTCCATGTTTCACAAGGTTGCTGAGTTGATAGCTCAGCAAGGGTGCGAGCTTTTGTGGTAATCGTTTTTGGCACGACCGGTGGGACTTAGTTCGACATACATGCTAACGATTCAGTGCTAATTCTTAGTGTTTCAGCCTTTAGAGGCAATCACTTTTCAAGGACTTGGTGACTCTGCTCAAAGTCCAGTTCTTGTTCATACGAAGTTCCTAACTCTGGGACCCTGGAACCCCTAGGTTCCCAAGTCATCAACTCCGGAACTACCAGGTTCCGAAGTTCCCAAGTCCGGAACCCCGGAACCCCTAGGTTCCGAATTGCCTAAGTACTCAACTCCGGAACCCTGAGGTTCCGAGGTCATGCAGTCCTAAGCCTAAGCCAACTGAAGGTTCGGTGTGTTCTTCAGTTCATCAAGCCTTTGGAGGCAACATCTTTCGAGAACCTGGCGACTCTGCAATCATTTGGTGGATCTGTGGTATGTTATTAGTCTCTAGTTGAGAGGGTCGGTCTGTTCTCTTTAAGCATTTTGTTAAACAAGCTCCATCTCTTTCAAATACTTTAATATGAGTTCATATCATGGGTGTAACTTCTATTCACCCCCATACTATGAGAATGCCAACCATTTTCCCCCTCCTTACCAACATGGCCGAACTAGGACTGCTCCTAGTTTCATGCCAAATAACTTCACTTCAGCAGTAGGTGGGTACTTTCCTAATGCTTGCCACCCACCCACCCTTGCTCAGCCTTCTTGGCAGCCCAACCAGCCCCAAGATGACGAAAAAAGGCAAATTGCAGAAATCAAAAGTGTGTTGCTTGATTTCACCAAACAGCTGGAGGAGTTGAAGAGACAACAGGAGTGGGATTTACAACAGGATCAACTTGCTTATCAGGCTCAGCTTCAGCAACAACAAATGGGAGTCCAAAGACAACATGAGGAGTTCCTTGCAAGGTAACTTGCCTCTGCTAGGAAGAAAGAAATTGAGCACCTAGCAGCCATAAAGATGCGGCTCATACAAGAGGAGGTGTCTGCTCCTAGGGTTCCTAAGTTTGAAATTCCAAGCTTCAGGTAGGGGAGACCTCCCAAGCCTTCAACTAACCCCCCTAGTTTTAAAATTCCAAGTTTCAAGGGAGCTCCAATTGTTGTTATACAAGAACCTTCTCCTCAGTGCCTTTTGCAAAACACCCCACCACCTAGGCCCTTTCCTGATGCTATCTCCCTTTTTAAGGGCGGACTTGTTGTATGGAGGACGGGTGGTTCCCATCGTCATCATGACGAAGGGGTTCAATTAGCCATTTGTGAGTCTTCATATGCTCTAAAGGAAGAGGAATTGACAATGCTGTAGGAGGATATTGAGAACAATCAGTTGCAGCAACAGGTCATTGAACATGAGGAGTGTGAAGTTAAAGAGGACGCTGTCCTCTCATTTGAAAATCTTCCTTTCTTTATTGATCATGAGGAGAAGGATATGTCTACACCTCCCCCGGTGGTAGCTCTGGAGCAACATGCTAGTCTTGAGGAGGGCACAAGGGGTAATGTTTTTACTACAGATTGCATGGCGGATGGATCGTGCCATGAACCTGAGGTTGTTGCATTCTGTTGCCAGGAGGAGGAAACAAAAACAAAGAGACAGTCTAAAGATTTTAGTTCTTCTTTTGAGGTGTCTCATAAACTTGAGATTTGTGCTGATGAGTTGGATATTAACACATGTGATTATGATGTATGTTGGCTCTCCCCTGTCCTTGAAAGTGATGAGTTGAATATGAGGTCTTCATTCAAGGTGAAGATGTTTCTTTTGCCATTAGGGATGATGTGCCTGAGCTTGAATGTTTCACTTGGGACCAACATGCCAAGTTTGATGATGTTGAGCAACAACATGTTGGTCATGCCGACAGTCTTTTGGTTGCTCAACTTGACTGTATACCCGAGCTTCAAAGTTTCCAATTTGATGTGTCTGAAGAGCCCCCTTGTGCTGGCCAAGACAGAGATATGTTATACTTTTCATCACCATCTGAGTTTGAGGCCTTTTCTTTTGGTTTCAACTCACGCCAAGAGGAGGTCGGCTATTGTGGAAAAAATGATGCCCCCTTGTATAAAAGAGATGCCTTCTCTATTGCATGGAGTAGTTCTTTTGATGCCAGCCGACTCCTAAAAAACTCCCCCCTTGCTACTATGTGTATGCTTCATGCATCCTCGGATGTCTCAGGTGGCTATTTTCTATGGCTTCCCTATGGTGGCAAGGTAATTGGTGAAGTGTTCTTTCACCACATGAGTAGTATGTGTGATCTAATGCATGCATACAAGAGATTTCAACCATTGCAGCTAGATGGTGAATGTAACAATGGTATGAGGGGGATCAGCTCCTTCAAAAGGTTCCTCTTTGACAGAGGCAAAAGCAATCAGTTGCCTCTTATTGTAACAATGTAAATATTAGTTAGGTTTCTTGTTTTCCAAGAAGTGCACAAGCACAGGCTGTACCCCTTCAGAATGGCTGATCTTGATCCTTTGCAGGTTACAGAGGAGAGAGTTTTCTTTTTTCTTGTAGTTGTGACTCTGCGCCCAATGGATTACACAGGCTACTGATCTATATGCTTAGCAGGCAAGCATCCCGCAGAAGTCGCCAAAAATGTTGACATTTTATGACACCCTTGGTCCATCAGTGAGAACCAATTAGAGGTATGTTCCATGTGTTAATTTTAAGCAATCGGATGTTAATCTTAAATAATCAGGTTATAACAGAACAGTAACAGCAATAAAAACACAAAACAAGATACACCAATACCCTGGGAAAACCTCCCTCTTGGAGGTGAAAAAAACCCAACCACAAAGTACAATGTGTATTATCTCAAATGTAGGCAACAAGTGTGCTTATCTCAGATTGTTGTTCAACCAGCAAGACAGCAGATCTGAATTCCTCTTTATATGGTAATGGAGATTGCAGCCCTTATCATCAACATCAAATTCGCTCAGGGCAAGTCTTCATTAGCTTCGCAAGATCTTGATAGCATCACCTAACAACCAGCCTTCACACAATGGATGAGGAGCAAGTTTGCACAAGAGAGAGAGAGAGATCGCCAAATGTTGGAGAGCAGATGACATGTGTTGATAGCCTTAAGAATGATTCGCCTTGTATGTAAATTGATTCATTATGCTATGCAAATGACTTGCTTATATACTTGACTTGTGGTGTCAAGTCTCAAGTTGGCCTGCCTTGTTTATTTAATAATAATATTATGCATATCGTTCAAATAGGTCTTGACCTATTAAGACGTTATTGCTCGATTGCCTTTACCACACGCTACATGAGTTTGGGCCCAACCCAATTACATAATCACTCAAAATACATATTGGGCCTACCCTATCTACAAGTTACATCCAATATAGGACCACAAGTTACCTCACCCAATTAGGTTCTGACCAAATTACAAGCTACATTTATAGGGCCTGTCCTATCCACAAGTTACATTATATATAGGTCTTGCCCAAGCAAGACATAATTACAAGTTACATTTATTTGGGCCCAGCCCTAAGTTCGATTTACATAATAGATAATACATGTGTATTTTAATTGTCATTGACAACATTAAAATACAATAGATAGGTATCCAAGCTAGCTACTATTTCAACACCATGGACCAGCGCTGCCCCAAGTTGATCAAAGAGAAAACAATGGAATCATGAAGTTTGAAGTGTTGTCTTGCTGGAACTCTGGAACCCTCCCAAGTTCCTAAGTCCTCAACCCCGGAACTTCGGAACGCCCAGGTTCCCAAGTTCCTAGTTCTTCTACCCCGGAACCCCCAGGTTCCCAAGTTGCTAATTCCTCAACCCCGGAACCCCTAGGTTCCCAAGTTCCTAAGTCTTCAACCTCGGAACTCCAGAACCCCCAGGTTCCCAAGTTCCTAGTTCTTCTACCCCCCAAAACTCTGGATACCCCAGGTTCCCAAGTTCCTTATTCCTCAACCTCGGAACTCTGGAATCCCCAGGTTTCCCAAGTTCCTAAGTCTTCAACCCTGGAACTTTGGAACCCCCAGGCTCCCAAGTTCCTTGTTCTTCAACCTCGGAACCCCCAAGTTCCCAAGTTCCTAGTTCTTCTACCCCGGAACTCCGGAACCCTCAGGTTCCCAAGTTCCTAAGTCTTCAACCTCGGAACTCTGGAACCTCCAGGTTCCCAAGTTCCTAGTTCTTCTACCTCAGAACTCCTGGAACTCCGGAAACCCTAGGTTCCCAAGTTCCTAGTTCTTCTACCCCGGAACTCCGGAACCCCCAGGTTCCCAAGTTCCTAGTTCTTCTACCCCGGAACTTCGGAACCCCCCAGGTTCCCAATTTCCTAAGTCTCCCCAACTTCGGTGACCCAAGTCTCCGAAGTCTTCCAAACTACTTTTGAATGGCGTGATCGACACTCAAAGCTTCAAATGCTCCGACGACTTTTGTGACTTGTGCACCTTCTTTTGTGGAGCTACAGTAGTGCATTTAATGTTTTTGGTAGGATTTCCATCAAGGGAGATACGGGGCCATGCTTGTTGCAGTGACTTATATCATGTCTGCATACTCTGACTTTGGAAGGTCAGTCAATCCACGCTTCTCAAGGTTGCCTTTTGTGGGTATGGCTAGGTTGCTTGCATGCACTCCCAGAGTGACATACAGGGGTCATGATCACCTTGTAACCATTTTTCTATATAAAGGTTGTTAAGCCTCATTGTAAAGGGTTCTCTCCCTGCTGGCTTGAGCTATTCTATGCTCTCCCACTTCTCTTGTATTTATCTTGCATTTATGCAACTGTAAGTTTGACCTTTGGCCTTTTAATGAATTGGAATTACATTCTTGCCTTCCTTCAACTTATGCATGCTGTGTATGTTTCCTTACCTTCATCATAGGTTTATGTTTTGTGGCTCTTCTCTCCATATATGTTGTGTTAACTTGTTTTTTTTGAGTGTTGTTTGTGGGAATCCTTCTCCCCTCTTGACACTTAGCAAATTCTAACCTCCATACATGCGTTTGGGTCACTCATGCAACTGAAGTTTGTGCATCTCTTGGGTATTTCAGTTGATTCCTTATGCCATTTCGGGTGGGGAGAGGAACAATCTCTTATCTTGGTGCATCACCTCCTTTTGTTTTAAGCACTTCTCTCTCCCCTTTACCTCTGCAATTTGTTAGGATAGGCCTAGGAGTTAGTTTTGAAGTGCTGAGTTGGTTCAACACCTGCACCTGGATTGAGAAGGAACCCAGCCTTCTCCGGAGATTCAACCCCCTTGCGCAAGGTCCCACACTTCGGGGTTGTTTCCATGTTTCACAAGGTTGCTAAGTTGATAGCTCAGCAAGAGTGGGAGCTTTTGTGATAATGGAAACCATCAGAGAACAATGTTTCACTGTTATTATCTCAAAAACTTATCGCAACAATTTCATAAAAATCTCCCCGCTCTTACAAATGAGGGCTCACCCCTTTATATAGGCTTCAAGCTTTGAAGACATGCAAACCCTAATTAGGGTTTTCCCTAAAAGATTCCTCACACACGATGTAACAAGGTAGTAATCAACAATAAATTCCCATTATGCCCATATACAGTTAATTCCATTTCATTACAATTGGTATCCAAAATGCATTAAATGCGCCACTCTTCATTAAATTTGCCCAACATGCGTTGAATATTCCTCCATGCAAGAATTGCCCCATGCTGCCATAAATGCCCATTTCTCCTAAATGCGACGGCTGTATGCAAAAGAATTTGTGATAATGTCATAAATGTGGCGGCTACATGCAAAAAGATGCTCCATCAATTTGGCATGCGTTGACCTGGCTACCACTTGGCAAGAAACCCTTGGAGAGAGAAAATTTAATCCGGGAAGAATTTTCTCGTTGAATTTTCCTTGCCTTGGAGAAGATTTTTCATTAATTTTGCCCATTTCCCATTTTTTAGAATTTTTTTCAAATTTGAGTTTCGGGTTCCAGGAGAGAGAAAATTCTCACTTTGCCAGAAATTTGGACGAGTTTTGATGCCTGAAAATGGATTTTTCAAAATTTTCTCAAAGGGGAATTTTCTTCTTTTCGAGTTCATCCTTGACCTACAATTCCTTGCCTTGGGAAATTTCTTAAATTTTGGCTTGGGCATGGAAAATTCACCTTGATGGAAGAAATTTCAACTTTTCAAGTTTTTCCTTGATGCCTTGATTTTGGCACCATTCTCAACACTTGGGTGCCATTTTGCTCTTGTGAAGGAATTCCTTCATTGTTCGACTTTCCTTGACTTCTCATCCTAGCGCCCTTGATCAAACTTGGGCGCTAAATTGCCCCGAAGGAGGAATTTTATCATTTCTTGATTTTCCATGGCAAACCAATTTTGGCGCCCCTCTCCATACTTGGGCGCCAAACTCACTTGACGAAGGAATTTGTGATTTTTTGCATTTTCCATGAGCACCTTGTTTTAGCGCCCTTGATCAAACTTGGGCACTACCTTTTGTCAAGGAATTTGATTCTTTTCACCTTTCCCTAAAGACCTCAATTTGGTGCCCTAGCGTCAAAATCACTTCGTGGTGGAATTTGGCAATTTCCACATTTTCCATCACTTCCTCATTCCAACGCTCCTCTCTGTGCTTGGGAGCAAATTCCACTTGATGAAGGAATTTCACAATTTCTAAATTTTCCATGACCACCTTGTTCTGGCACCCATCTTGGCTCTTGGGTGACAATTTAGCCTTGTCAAGGAATTTTGGAATTTTTGGATTTTCCATGCTTAACTCATTTTGGCGCTTTACCTAGGATATGAGCGCCATTTTCACTTGGTCAAGGAATTTGACTTCTTCCTCTCTAGAGTTGGCCAATTTTGAACATTTCTAGATTGAAATGCCATTTTGGGGAATTGAAGTGGACTTTGCCAGAGTTAGAAGATTTTCACGCTTTCCACTTCTAGAATGGATGCTCACACTTAGCCATTTTTTATCAATTTAGCCCACTTTTTGACTTTCCAGATTTAGGGGTGTTTAGGAATGCTCAGTCTTCAATGTCTGCCTGCGAAGAACCTGCCACAAATAGACTTTCCAAAAATAGAAAGTGTTTCAAAAATGTTATGATTAGAGCAAAATAGGACGCGGAGACACTAAAAATAGAAATTAGTAAAAATAGTAAGTTTGATTTTTGGCAAAATTAGGCCAATCCAGGAGACAATGAAATCCCTAAAAAATAGGAACTTTCTAAAAATAGAAAGTTGCTCAGAATTCGCTCAAATTTCACGTGCAGGTTCCTTAAAGGGCCCCGATTCCAATGCGACATTTAGTTTTTCCAAAACCCTAAATGAAAGGCCTCAAACTCAAGTCTCAAGTCTAAAGGTCAAAACCCTAAAACAGACAAAACATGCTCCAAACTTTTAGCCAAATTCGCTTAAACAAGTTGTAGACTTGATCAAATTAACCCCAAAACACTTGCAAATTGAGGAGACCGAAGAGACTGTTGTGAAAAGACCTGGAGAAACACAACCAAAAGACCAAGAGGACCTAAAAAGTAGGGGGTCTCCATTTACAATGGGGCGATGTGTGAAAACGTCATAACAAACTGCCCTCAAAAACATTTATTAATGGACGGTTTTTGCAATCTTTTCGTCCATAAAAAACAATAGAAACTCCCAATTCAACCCAAGAATCTCTAATCGGTTTGAGTGATATCTCTACAAAATTCTTCTCTCTTCCCAATAAGGTGGTGCACATCTTTTCATAGCCAAGACTTGTGAAACCAGGAGGTGCACTATTGATTGCTGCCACCATTTCCTACCAATATGGTGATCTCACCAAGTTAAAAGGAAGACCATTGGCATAGATGGAATGTGCAATTTTTTGCTTTGCAATACCTCTTGCTTCCATTTTAAATGCCTTTCCCAATGGGCCTCTTTTGTAGGAAAGATTGAGATTTTCTACCTCAGCTTGTATAGAGGGTATCTCCAAGAAAGGATGTTGGGAGGCCATTAATGATTGACAATTTGTAGGCAAAGTCATTGTTTTTCAGTGAACCACGGGGACGCGTCCCCCCCCCTTTTTGGGCGCGTCCCCCCGTCAGAGATGTCTCGGGGACGCGGGGACGGGGACGCGACGTCCCCCGCCGTCCCGCCACCGCCACCCAAACTCCGCCGAGACGTGGAGACGTCCCCAACGTGGAGACGTCTGGGCGTCTCCTGGGGGACGCCTGGGCGTCTCCCTGTCCCTCAAGAGACGTCCAGGCATCTCTCGAGGGACGGGGAGACGCCCAGGCGTCTCCCGCGTTCCCACGCGATTAAAAGACATTTTTGCTTTTTTTAAAAAGTTTTTTATAACATGTGCTTTTTGGGGGGGGTTAAGGGGTAACCCTAATTGGAAGTGGGCCCCACCCTACCCCCCAAAACAACACAAAAGCATGTTTATTTTGGATTTCACTCTCATTATGCAAAACTGATTTTTTTTCCAGCAGCTTGAAGAGGAGGAACAACTTGAAGAAGATTGATTGAAGGGGTGAGAAAAGTGACTACAAGCGTGATAGGAGCTAGAAGAAGCAAGAAGAAGAGGAAGAAGAAGATTCTTCTACATTTTGGAGAGATTTTTCAAGCACAAGGTAGGGTTTTTCAACTTCTTCTTGTTTTTTTTTTGTTTTACTTTCTGATTTTCATTGTTCTATGTCATTTTTGGTTTTTTTAATTTTTTTTCCCTATTCATCTCAAGACTCAAAATGAGATTTGATGTTGAATTTTGCCCTCAAGATTCAACATCAAATCTCATTTTGAGATGAATAGGAAAAAAATTTAAAAATATATTGTTAAACAAGGCTGATTTTATTTTTATTTTTATTTTTATTTTGTGAAATGCAGTGTCAATTTGAAAATTTCACAATGAGCTCCCAAGGCACGAGTGAAGATAACATGGAAATCCATTCTCATAGTGAGAATGATTCAGAATTTGAACCTGAAAATGAGGGGGGTGACCATGGGGCTGATCTTGGAGCCCAATCTAGTTCTATGGCAAGTGCAGCAGCTAGTACAGGTTGCCCTTTAGAGTTGTTGGCACCATATGCTAGGGGTCATTTTGATCCTAAGTCTCCTCTAAAACAGTTTGCTTCACAAATATCAGTACAAGGCACTGCATCACATTCAAGTGGGGGAACAAGGAAGTGGAAGTGCAATATTTGTGACAGAGAATGGTTCGGTAGCATTAGCAGGGTGAATGCACACTTTCTATTTTGGAGAGGAAAAGGCGTGAAACATTGTAAGTTTTTGGAGGAACCCAAAAATATACATTACAGAATTGAGTTTAACAGGCTTTGGGGGGTTCCAGATGACACAAATATTTCAATGCCTACTACTTTGTCTGCTAGGGCATCACTTCACGACAGCCAGAATGTGCCAGTGCCACATACTTATCATGCTTCGCAGGCGGGAGGAATGATGTTGGATCTCCATCTACTTCCACTTCTACTGCTGCCAGGGCTGGGAAACGTAAGTTGCATACACCACAGAGCAACCCCATTGCTGATATGTTTAATGTGCAGCTGAGAGATGAGATAGATGAATCCATTGGCAATTTCTTCTTTGCCAATGGCATTCCATTTCATGTTTCACGGTCTCCTTATTATAGGAAGATGATAGATATGGTGGCCAAGGGAGGACCATCTTATGTGCCACCAGGGGAGACGAAAATGAGGACCTCGATCTTGGATAAAAGCTATTCCAAGATCAATATTTTGATGGAGAAGATGAAGGCATGTTGGGTGGCATCGGGGTGCAACATAGTTATGGATGGGTGGACGAACATTAGCCATCGTCCACTCATCAACGTCATGGTCACATGTGCAGAGGGCCCATACTTCCTTAGAGCAGTTGATTGTACAGGGCATCGTAAAGATGCTGATTTCTAGTTTCAGGTCCTCAGGGAGGCTATTGAGGAGGTTGGGCCACAAAATGTGGTCCAAGTAGTGACAGATGCAGCCTATGTGTGTAGAGCAGCAGGGAGACTCGTTGAGGCAGCCTATAGACACATTTGGTGGACCCCATGTTGTGTGCATGCCATGAACAATGCACTCAAGGACATGGGGAAGATTGACTGGATTAGAGGAGTGGTCACCGATGCGAAAGATGTGCAGATGTTTATCTGCAACCACCACATTTCACATGCACTCTTCAGGACCTTCGCGAAGGAGGAGTTCTTGAAACCAGTTGAGACTAGATATGCATCCTATTTCATTCTCTTGGAGAGAATGATTGAGTTGCAAGAGGCATTGCAACTCATGGTTATGATTAATGAGTGGAATAGGTGGGCTGAGGCCAAGACAGAGCAGGGGAGAAGGGTGAAGGAGATAGTGAAGAGTGATGTGTTTTGGACTGATGCGAAATACATTGTCTCCATCATTTCTCCAGTATTCCAGGTGATTAGATATGGGGATGGGGATGCACCTAACCTTGGAGAGGTGTATGAGTGCATTGACTCTATGCTTGGCCAGATGAGGGCTGCTGTGCAAGTGAAGGACCCCTCTCTAGCATTCTACAATGAGCAAATCCGGCCTATCATTCAGAGTAGATGGGACAAGTTGAACACTCCTTTGCATATGGCTGCCTTTGCCTTGAATCCTAAGTGGTACAAGGCTAGACCGGGTAGAATGACACCGATTGAGGATGATGAGGTGAAGGCGGGTTTCTTTAGGTGCATAGAGAAGATGTTTGATTCCAGAGATGCCGGCACAATGCGCACTGAGTGGGGAAGATTTGCCACTCTTAGAGGTTATTCAGATGCGGCAAAGATGGATATAGACATTATGGCATAGGAGGACCCACTTTTGTGGTGGAAATGTCATGGCCCGAAATCTTTGACCACCACTCTAGCCATCCGTCTGCTATCCCAGGTTTCCAGTTCTTCAGTTGCTGAGAGGAACTGGTCTACATATAGCTTCATCCACTCTCTTAAGAGGAACAGACTTACCTCTAAGAGAGCAGAGAAGCTTGTGGCTGTACACAGTGCTTTGCGTCTCATTGACCGCAAGACACTTATGTACAAGGAGAGTCCAGCGGCACGATGGGATGTAGAGCCAGAGGAGCCTTCACAGATTGATGAGGATGATCCTACCACTTCAGATGCAGGGCTAGTTGGTGTGAGCTTGAGGGACCTTGATCCTCAGGAGTCCAGCAGTTCCAGTGAGGAGGAGTTTGCAGATGATTAGAGGCCTCCATTAGCTACAGTTTGAGTTTTCACTTTTCAGTTTTGTCATTTTGTATTTGACTCGTCTCTTTTGTAATGCTATTGCTACACGTATTTGTATTTTGCTACTCATTGTAATGATGAATCATGTAATCATCTTTATTATTATAGACTTTGCAATGGCATCAGATATTCATATTTTTCGTTTTCCTTTTTCGATATTCATATGATAGAAATGAGAAATCTCCAATTTGACAATTTCATTTGTCAAATTTTATTTACTTTTAGTTTTAGCAATTAGCATTTAGCAATTAGTTACGTATCACTAATCTAAGTAATCTACTAATCTTGGTATTTCCTATAGTTTCATTTGAAATCTAATTCTTATACTGTTATACTGTTATACATCTTTTCAAAACTAGTTTTTCAAGTACTATATGTATATATATGAGCACCACCACCCCGCCACCCCCCCGCCGTCCCCCCACCGTCCCCAAATTTAGGCCCTTGGTCCCCCCGTCCCGGAAATGCGTCCCCCTCGTCCCCCCGTCCCCAACGCCCGTGGAACACTGTTGTTTTTTCTTTGCGCAAGGATGAGATATTTTTTTTTCTCTTTCTGCTGTACCATTATCTTCTTGTTCTCTAATGAGTGCTGCTATTTGTGTGGTAGACAACCCCTTCTTATCTATCCCTTCACACATTTTAATCCCTTTCCCCAAGAGGGCCACAAAATTGAAGTTTCACTCGATAATACGAGCTCCTATAATTGGTTTTACAATAATTACAATTCCAAAGATATCCCCCACCTCCTGGAAGTTGTTCAAGCATTGTAGTATGTCTCCATAAAGGAGATCCTTTATCAATTTTAAATCTTTGGTCTAAACCTCCACCTACTGAACTTGAACTAGTACTAGTTGCCATTCTTACAATTTGATTTTGCTATAATAAGAAATTACACAATTTTAAATTGGAAAAAAATAATTAAATGCAAGCTTACACTATGTACAAGCTAATGAAAATTCAAAATGAAGATAAAAGGACATTATAACAAATAGTGAAACTTGTTTCTCTTTTTCTAAAAAAGAATTAAAAAAACTTGAAAAAATTCATCAAAAGACTAGAGAAAAAGGTTTAATGCTTACCGTTGATGATTAAATCTCCTTTGTGGGAGCTACTTCCTTCCCTAGGCACTCCACGATCAATCCCCTTCGAAAATAATCATCTGCCCTTCAAATTGCCAAAATGAGAAAGAGAGTGAATAGACAAAATGAAGTTTGTCTTGGGCAAAATGAGCCTTTTAGGGTCGGATTAGGGTTTAGGCAAAAAAATATTTTTTTAAAAATGTTTTTGTCACTTTTTAAAGTGACTGGGTGCATTTTGTTGTGGGTTTGCCCTAGGTATGCCCCAAGTGCCTCGAGTACATTGTGGCTATGCGCTTGTGTACCCACAGTGCACTCGGGGTGCCTAGGGTGTACCCTAGGCACACCCCGAACGAACTCAGTGTGGGTGCACGGACCAGTTTCCATGAACCCTACAACACATTTCTGCTGTCATAAGAACAATAATGAGGATGCCATGCCTCCTTAGGTTATTTTTAATTCAAAATCAGCAAAGATTTCACCAAATTCTTCACTCAGAATTGCCAAATACTTCAGTTTACACATTTACAAAAGAAATAAATCTTAAAATTTAAAAAACACTTGATAAAGCCAAAATTAAAAAAATGTTATAGTCTCTAATGAAAAAAGGCCAAAATTAGCCTTACCTAACATTAACTTTCTATTATATGATAACATAAATGATAAAAACAATATAGCCCCTTGCAGGGTGACCTTTGGCTTATATGCCACAATGATGGGTATCTCTTCCATCAAATTCACCTGACTTGCATCTAGCCTTGCCGTTGATGTTGCACCAGTAATTTATTCTATTCAATATTAAACATTTGTGTATTTAAGCATGCAACATTTCTCATGGGGATTGATCATGGGTTTGCATTATGAAAGCCCCATTGGTTTGCCACGTGAGCCCATCACGTTTGACTATGGAAAAAGAGCTTATTAGTTATTACATTGCATAGTAAAATGTGTTTTTATCTACTATGCAACACCATCTGTATTTTTTCTTCTTGATTCTCTTCTGTGCAATATTCCTTTTTTAAATTTGTGGTTTTTTCATTCCTTAATTAAAAAATGTTATATAGTCTCTTATGAAAAAAGGCCAAAATTAGCCGTACCTAACATTAACCTTCTATTATATGATAACATAAACGATAAAAACAATATAGCTCCTTGCAGGGTGACCTTTGGCTTATATGCCACAATGATGGGTATCTCTTCCATCAAATTCACCTGACTTGCAACTAGCCTTGCCGTTGATGTTGCACCAGTAATTTATTCTATTCAACATTAAACATTTGTGTATTTAAGCATGCAACCTTTCTCATGGGGATTGATCATGGGTTTGTACTATGAAAGCCCCCATTGGTTTGCCACTTGAGCCCATCACGTTTGACTATGGAAAAAGAGCTTATTAGTTATTACATTGCATGGTAAAATGTGTTTTTATCTACTATGCAACACCATCTGTATTTTTTCTTCTTGATTCTCTTCTGTGCAATTTTCCTATTTCAAACTTGTGGTTTTTTCAGTTTGTGCTTGAAAATACCTAAGAAACATGCCAATTTAGTCAAAAACCAGCTTTTGACCTGAGGGTAGAAATCAATCTACAAGATAAATTCTGTGACACAGATTGCTACCCCGGACTAGAAAATATGTGGAATTCTTACTCGCAGTTTCATAAACGATGGTTATGAAAACTCTTTGTTGATCCTCCATAAATTGTACTCTTATGTAATGGTTGCCACTAGGCCTTTTTTTATACTTAATATATTTCATCTAAAGCACTTGTTACCAGGGAAAAAATGCAAGCTTAGAAGATTGTATGCCTAAAAAGTCGTTCATAATGTGCTATAAATATTAAGTTTTCTTCCTCATTGATGTTTGCCGTTGAAATTTTCCTTTTATGCATTACTGATCCTGCTCTTCCAAAAATCTGTGTTTATATTGGTTTTAATTGTGTTGAAGGTTTTCATAGGTGGTTGTTCTGAGCCTAAATTTATCATTTATAATCACCTTCTCTATATTCATGTCTATGTATGGTAGCGATTTGAAAATCATGCAAATTGTATTCTGAAGTGATACAAGTTTTAGGTTTTTAACCTTTTCTTTTGCAAAAAACTATTATTTTAGTTTCTGTAATCCTTGATTTTATTTGGGAGGTTAAACTAATTTTTTTATGCAGAAGATCCATTGGTCGGTGTATGTTTTGAAATTCTCTTAAGGAATGTGCTGTTGTTTTCATACACTGCAGATATATAAGGTCTGTCTTTCCCATTGGAGCAATGTTTGCAATGACGCTGTGGCTTGGGAATACAGCATATTTGTATATTTCTGTTGCCTTTGCACAGATGTTGAAAGCTATCAGTGAGTTCTTTCACTAGTAGATGACTTAACATTTACAATTGAAAATAAGTTCTAGTATTCTTTGGAACTTTTGCATGATATGGGGTCAGATTGCTTTCCTGAGGTTTTCTTCGGTTTTAAAACGTTCTTTCCTTTCTGCAGTGCCTGTAGCTGTCTTCTTGTTGGGAGCAGCAGCGGGGCTTGAGGTGCTGAGCTGTAAAATGTTTTTAATTATGTCGGTGATTAGCTTTGGAGTCCTTGTGGCATCATATGGAGAAATAAATGTCAACTGGATAGGTGTGGTATATCAAATGGGTGGAGTTATTGGAGAAGCCCTGAGGCTTATTTTCATGGAGATTCTTGTTAAGAGAAAAGGTCTTAAGTTGAATCCCATAACTCTAATGTACTACGTGAGTCCCTGCAGGTACGTGTGGGAAGAAGTATGCTGTACAGTTTTCAGAAACAAAATTTTATTTGCTTAACTTGTTTTTTTTTTCCTCGGTGTGTCATATCTGTATCATCTCTTATGCAGTGCACTATGCCTTTTTATTCCTTGGATATTTTTGGAGAAGCCAAAGATGGATTCAACAACAAATTGGAGATTTGATCCAATTATTATGTCGCTGAATTCCCTCTGCACTTTTGCTCTCAATGTGTCAGTATTTCTTGTTATCTCACATACTAGTGCATTGACGATCCGTGTGGCTGGCGTTGTAAAGGACTGGGTGGTTGTATTACTGTCTGCATTGTTGTTTGCTGATACAAAGCTTACCACTATAAATCTGTTTGGCTATGGTGTTGGTATGTTAGACAAGTTACTGCTCCTTATTAGAGACTGGTTACGAAGACAAGTGCTTCTTCAGTATTATCATTTACCTATTCTTAGATACTAGAATTGACAAGTCTTGTAACAGAATGCACAGGCATGACTAGTTGTTTTGGTATTTGTTTTTAGCCATTGCTGGCGTTGCAGCATATAACAACAAGAAGTTGAAAGTAGAAGCATCCACTGTGAACAGAACGGTGGTAGACATGAATGAGCTTCCAGCTAGACATGAGGAGAGCCTAGACATTCTTCGAGACAGTGCATCAAATGACAATAGATACTTAGATGGGAAGATTGAAAATGGTCCTGGGTAATGTGTTTTTAATATTAAACATCAAATATTGTTTAATACTTTCTAGAATTTGTATTTGTCTTGGTATATATCTAGTAGTATCTGTATTAATTATTAGTTATTATATGTTCAGTCGGCCAGAAAGATGATGGACAGTGAAGAATATGATAATTGCTGGTTACTCAGTTTCCTTGGGGAAGTTTGACCTGGCATTGGGTAAGGGATATTCTTTGTAAAGTTGAAATTATTCCTTACTTGTTCCTTTTTCATGAAACTGTCTTATTGACCTGGATAACATCAATCTGGGATATAAATTGAGTAACATTGTCTCTCTCGTTGGAAATAGTTTTTAACCCTCTTTCACTGAAGTTTTAAATGTATGGATCAGGAACTGTCATAGATAGAGAAGCGAGACAGTTGACTTTGGAAGTTCCAGGAATAAAAAAAGAAAAGTAAGGTTGTTGTGTCTTAATGATATGCTTTCTCAATAAGACAGTATCAGTAGCATTATTACAAATGAGCATAGTCATGGGTTCATATAACGAGAGTCTAGCTCATGCCTTGGAGTCTTGGACAATTTTGGCTGTTACAAAGCACTTGAAAAGCGAAGTTTCTAGAAAATTAGTCAAAGTGAATTGCAGCTTTGTTGTTTCATTTCAAATAATTTATTAAATATACCTATTTTTTCAAAAGACTATTTAGTAGTTTTAGTGCTGAAGCCATCCATGTAGGAAACAGAAGGATGGGGAAACCTTTTCTTGTGGCAGCTCTTGGACTACTCAATATTAAATTTATTTTTATTTTTTGTATAAATTTTGAGCTCCTTGGTGTTTTAGTTAGACTCCCAAGGTTAGTGAAGTTAATTATTTATTACTTTCATATGTAGTTTTCTCTGGCCTCATGGCAGTTTTTGTTGATATTTACCATTCAGACAATATTAATTTCTTTTTATCTGTAATGCATTAAAAACTTTAATTTATTCCCTGCAAACAATCTTGTTTCATTTTGATTCATTGTCTTGTTGCCTGTAGCAGCCGTTAAATATTAACAATAATCAGAAAGTGTTCAATATGATTAAAAAAAAAAAAAAAAAAAAACAGAAATGGCGGAGTCTTTGTAAAATTAAATTACATGATTAGTCTTAGACACAGACCTTTTCACCTTGATCTAAACTGCAAGCTTATTGCTCATTGTATATTTCGGCCATGTCTAACTAGAGCATTTTATCAGCAAAATGTTGCAACTTAAATTGAAAATAGAAAAGGCCTCCTATGCTTTTGTGTGCTGATTTTGTGAAGATGCTTGTCTGCATGGCATTTTCTATTGTTTTGCTTATTATGCGGGGATGAATTTTGTTTAATGGACAAATTATGCGTCGTAATTGCAATTTTGTATCAGATATAGTTTGCATTTCATCTTGATTTAGTAACCCTTATTTATGTAGAGAGCATAACGTGTTTATAGCTGCTGTGTTCCACCAGTGATGGTGGTCTCTTGCATCTATATCATTCCTGTATCAACAGTCAAGTTTAATAGCACCTAATAAGAAATATTGGTCTAGTTGTGTTTATTTCCTTGATACTGCTTGTGTTCTCTCTATATTCTCTCTATATTACTTCTGCATGTCCCTAGTCCCAAGACATTGGGTCGCTTGAATTTAGAATGGAAGAGAATTTATGCTGTATAAGTTTGTTTTTATTGTGTCCTTTAATGTTGAGCAATGTTCCGAACTCCCTTGGAAGTTTGCCTACATAATATCAATGATAAGTAGGCAGACAATAATTGCTCGTTTCTCTATATGCATTAGAAGACATTTTACTTGAGGATTTTCTTAAGATTTTTATAAAAATGTAAGGCACAAAATAAAAGTTTCCATGTGGGAAGCAGGTCATTCCCATGAACTAATCACGCATACTGTCGAAGAAATCTTCAGTGACATACTTTTACACATTGTATAATGTCAAAGTGTATGATATATTGATCTTTTACACATTGTATGTTTACATTTTAGGTGAACAATCTTTATATCCTAGGCGATGCACATCGGTATTCAGAGATTAATATAGAAAATACACCCCCTTAAAATATTTATTTTGCTTTGACATTGACAATCGCGTCCGCAAATTATGCTTTCCATCTTGAACTCTACTTTCATTGTCTGTTTTTGTATTGTTCATATAAATATATGGACAAATAACTAAGGAATGAAAGCTTAGGATTTATGAGTCGGGATTAGAGTTTCTAAATATAAAAATAAATGTGTAAAAAGTAAATAATGAAAATATGTTACATAAGATACATAAATTGATGTCATAGTGCTGAAATTTTAGGATTTGACTAAATGAGTGTTTTAGAATTTGTAAATTGACTCTATTTTGTTGCTGTCAAGATCTGTATTTGTTGAAGTGAACTAATGTTTCGACTTGAACTTGTATCATAGGAATGAACATCAAAAATCTATTTGTTATGAATATGTTTGTCATGATCTTCTAATGTTTGAATCTTAGTAAAATTGATAGTGTTTAGAAACACCATGAGAAAATTTGTTAAATTCTGAGGGCCATGTTCTTAGGCTTCTAAGATGTTTGACTTAATGGCTCCTAAACAATGGTTCAAGGACAAGAAGCAAGATTGAATGAGCTTGGGATGATATATGTTTTTGATTAAGGAAAGTAGCAAAACAAGGGTGTTGACCCTTTGTACAACAACCCGGAGATGGTAAAAGAAAAGAAACAAAACAAAGGTATTAACCCAAAACAAATCAAGGTCGAATTGGCCAAAGAAAACTAGAAGTTCATTGTAGAAGCTAGTCAAACTTGAAAGAACTCGAAACCCAACTCAAGAGTGGGGAGACCCACTATGAAGCATAGGGGTTTGGGGGAGGGGTGAGGACTTCCCCTTCCACTTGTGACAAACTACAGTCCCGACGATACTACTATTAGGACCAACAAAAGAAGAATCAAGTGGGGGGGTTTTCGTCCACAACAAGAGTAGACTGTTGTAGAACAAAATCCAGAGCAGAATCAACTGTTGCAAGGCGATGTTGCAGAACATGAGCAACAAGAGTAGGAGCCTCATGAACAGAGGAGGATATAATAGTATTCGTAGGGGTAACAACAACAGTAGTAGGGTTATCAACAACAACTTCAACAACGGTAAGAGGCAAAACATCACCCTCTTGAGAGGAGTCATCAAAGTTTGCAACATTGACAGTCAAGTGATCAACAATAGTGTCCTTCCACCAAATAGCAACATCTTTGTGGCGAGAGAACAATCTGAAGCTAAGTGACCTGTTGAGAAGTAGTGTCGAAAGCGAAAAGGGAGGCCCTCATAATTGAACGATTGAGTCCATGGCCTATCTCCCACCATAAGAACCACATCCCTAGGGAGAGGTGAGGAGATGTCAATATCAATTAGAATGCAGGCGAAAGCCGAATGACCCATGGAAGACATGGAATCATCAACCTTAACAAATCAGCCAATAGAGGTACCAATGGCCTCGTAACAAGAGTGCTCCCAAAAGTGAAGCGAATGATTAGGAAGGTGAACCTAAACCAGACACACATTAAGCGGCTCAATAAGGGGGTTGAAGGAGGTTGTCCAGGGTTTGATGGAGAGAGAGTGAACACCCCAAGTCCACAACTTGCCCAATGTCAAATCGTGATCATGATCCAAAGCAAAGGAAACAATGAAAAACCCCTTATCACAAGGGAAAAGCTCAATGCTACGAGAAACTAAGGGCTTCTAGGAATCGCTCACCCAACAATGGAGGTCTGGGAGAGAAGGCCAAAACCCAGTAAATATGCAAACCAACGTACAATGCTCATAGAAATCCACATTTTCCACAACCTCTTGGCCACATACCACCACAAGGGAGGTCTTGGCACAAGGGAGAGGGCGAGTCCTCTTGGGGGGATGAGCAACAAATTTTGCCACGCGAATAAAGCTACACCCACCAACAAAGAGCGGGGGTGGGGGCGGGGGGGTGGGAGCGTCTAGGAGGGACCAAGGCACCCACAACACCAAAAGCCACACCATCCACACCTGCAGTGTCAACACCAACAATAGAATGACCCACAACATCAACACTGACGACATCACCAACAATGGAACCCATGGGAGGGGGAGATCGATCCATCTGTGGTAGAAGGAACGAATGTGGATGCACCCCTATTCAAAGTGGCAAGAGTAGGAGAGCTCTTGTAGAAATATTCGTATGATGCGTTCTTGTTCGGGATGATATATGTTGATGTATTGTTCTAATAATATTTTTATGATGCTCTTTTTTTTTTGCTTTCAAATGAATGTCTTTAAATACAACATAGCATACGATCAATGTCAATGTATGTTAGGGTGGTTCACAATGACTAGTGAAGAAGTTAAAAAGGTGTGAATTTCAAAAGTTTGAGGTTTAGATCCATGATTGTAGAAATAATTTAGATCAAAATTGCCCCATGCCTTTAATATGGGATGGTGAATGAGGATCTAGGGATTGAGACCAATATTTGGAGATGGATAATGAAAGACACTAATAAAAGCAAACCCAAAATATTGAAGAGAAGGGACTTGGGTATGCAATTTTCATCATTATTTTTGCCCTCACTTTGACAAGCATACAAATTAATATGAGAATGAATGCCAAAATAACACAAGAATTCAACATATAAAATAAATATTTTTCAAACATACAAGGGATAAGAACACGCTAGACTACAATATGGATGTGGTTGATCATTTTGAATTCTTTGTGTAATAAGTGCCCTACTAGAAAATTGTAGAATTTAAAAAATCATGCAATGAGCAACATCTATCACATATTTAAAATAGGTACTAAGTACAATTTGTTTGAAATAACTATCATAAAAGAATAATAAGATTAAAGGTAAAAATAAGAGATTACCTTTATTTTGAAAGTTGTTAAGCTTTTACTCACTAGAAAAGTGGTAGGATTTTGAATATGAAAAAATTATTTTAGTAAAGCCCTTCAACATGGGAATAACAATAAGCATGCCAATGCAAAACTCAACTCACAAAAGGAATATTAGTGACATTTCTGCTATGCCCCCTTCAATTGGTTACATATCAATGCAAAACACAATTCACAAAATGAACTTTACTGATATTTATTCCTAGTCCAATTGATTGCATATAAAGAACACATCAAATTGATGTGTGTGTGTGTCTCTCTATATATGGTACATGTAGTAAAAGAAAATCAAGATGCTCCCAAATGTATCCTCAATTAAGGCAAATAATGGTAGTTATAAACACTAGTAATGCTTATATGGACATGATAAAAGCATAATAAAATAAAATTGTGATTAGGACCATAAACATGCAATCATGAAAAAGATAGTTTTCTTTATTTTAGTGCATAGGCAAAGATAAACAATTGAGCTAAAATCATGAGATTAGTCATGATAAGCATGCCATCTAAATAACACAAGAGTTAGACTTAATAATCCTATATTATAGGAAGCATAGGAGCACTCATAAATCATGTAACATAGAAATGCATAAGGTAGTGAAGAACATGTACAAATACAAGTGGTAAAACATGGAACATGTGAGGATATAGTAGTCAAATAAATTATAAAAATCAACAAAACATATTAGGAAAGCATATGAGATGAACATGGAAAAAGTAAGGTGCTTCCAACTGGGAGAAAACAACATGATGTGAAATGAGAATAAGAGAAGAAAGTACAAGGAAATACATAAAATAAAAAACAAATGCTAATGTAAGTAGACAAATGAAGTATAGAAATGTTAAAAGGCCTCAAACAACAAAAATTGTGAGATCTGCATCCAAGAGACCATCCTCATCTCAAGAAGTAATATCCTAAATTTTATGGTTGTCATTTTGATAAGTAGCATTGATATTAGTGGATAGATTAGTAGTATGAGTAACCAATTAGTAGTATGAGTAACCACATAAGTATACTTCTTTACCAAGGTTCTTGATTTTTCCGGAGGTGGATCAATAGAGAGGTTTTGCATTTTCTTAACCATATCATCATTCTTAAGGACTCGTGAAGAAGAGGCGCCTCTAGAATGAAATGTGTATTCTTGAAACATTTTGGCTTCTTATTCTTCTCTTGTTTTGTTCACTAATGATTATTTGAAGGCAAACTGACAAGAATTTCAAGAAAAATAATGCAACTTGAGGTTCTTTAGGCCCATCTTCACAAGCTCTAAGATGAGAAGATGTAAAAAGCTTGCTCATATTTTCCCTTTGTTGTTCTTTCTTGTGAATGTTATACAAGTCATGCATAAAGGAACACAAATAAATTTATCAAGTTAGCTAGTAGTTTATTGTGAGCTTTATCAAATCTAACTACTTCACCTTCATGCACAAATTTGACACACTGATGTAAAATTTTAGGAATTATTGTGCATTTATCTATCCATGGTCTACTAAGAAACATACCAAGTTTATTGAAAGATGGTATAAGATGATAGAACATTTTTAAGCTCCTTAGGTCCACCTATTGACTATGAAAATGATAGTATGGTGGTCTTGATAAAAAAATTGATTAGTCAACTTTAAATATGGGGCATTTTGTCTAGTGAGATTCTTGCGACTTTAAGAAGGGACATTACAAATTGTTTGGAGTAGTTTGACTTCTTACTATTTTGAGCTAGTCACTTTGTTGTGTATAGAGGTGGCTGCCCACTTTGGTTTGCAAGGATTCTATTGCAATGTTGAAGGTTTTCTTCTTAGGTTTTGCTTTATTGCTATTTGTCTCTTGCTATTGTCATTATTTTTCTAAATGTAAAAGGGTATTGGTCCCTTTCAAACACCCACCTATAGTCATATTAAAGAAAATTCAATTATCTCTTTGAAGAGAACATTAGTATGTGCCTAAGATTGTTGGTTAATAGATGATGGAATTAAAACACTAATGCATATGTTAATCTAATAAGCTAGAGAAATAAGAAATTGAGTATGTGAAGTATATCTGGAAATGTAGTGCATAGGTGTATGTGTCTCTTCTTGTCACCCATATTGTATTTTGGATTTTGATACTATATTATACTCATTGATGATGCTATTTTTGTATTGTCGTCAAGATTTATGGATTGTATGTTTGGATTCATGTATGTGGATATGCATATACTTGCCTCACTCTTATTTTAATGTTATATTGTACTTTCCAATGAGGTTCACATGGATTTCCATTGATGTGTATGGATTTGCATATGGGTTTATATGTGTGAATTTTATAAATTGGATTGAACAATATTTCAATCCCATTATTTCATGATGATATTTGATTTTACTTTTTCTTAGCGAGTTCAAAATTATGTTTATTGCTTTGGATCTTTTATTTGAATCAACTAGTGTTAAATGATTTGAAATAGATGTAGATTTCATATTCTTTTGTTAGTTGATATTTGTATTCTACTTCGTCTATTGTTGAATTAGATAGTATGCTTGATGTTTCTTTGAGTGTATAGGCACACGTTACCCTTGATGGTGATTAATAGAGGTAATCAACTTGGATAGAAGTGCTATGTGTTGTATTTCTCATGTGCCTTATGTGGCATTGTGAGCCTAAATTCAAATCGACTGGTTATGGATTCTTGAGTTGTGTGTACACTTGTAAATGTGTTTGCATGATACCTAATTCCTATATATATTTTTTTTCATGATTTTCCTAATTTTTGTAACGATTTATTTAATTTTTTTAATAAACTATTTTGTTACAAAATAAATATATGCTAGTGATGAAATAAAACACAATGTCAAGTGTTTTATGAACATTGTATGTTTCAATGAACCTATGCTTCAGTTAGAAAGTCATTAATTATTTTTACAAAAAAGTGAATGTTTTCCCTTGTCTCAATATTGTATTATTCGGTTTGGGTTCGCCTTCCGAATCTCCCCCTCCATTTTTGGGAGCTTTCTTGCTATGAGGCCATTGGTAACTCTATTGGCCACTTCTTGAAGGTTGATGATGTCACGCCCTCAATGGGCCACTCCACCTTTGCTCGAATCTTAGTTGACATTGACATCTCTTCACCTCTTCTAGGAGATGTAGTTCTTATTATAGGGGACAAGCCTTGGAAACAACTGTTTGATTTTGAGGGCCTCCCCTTTCGCTACCGAAAATGCTTCTCCACAGGTAATCTCACTTCAGATTTCTCTACTTCGTGTCATAAGGGTGTTGCTACTTGGTGGAAAGATGCTACAGTTGACCACTTGATAATCTATGCTTCTGATTCTGGCTCGGCTGATGATGAGCTCCCCTCTTAGGATGATGTGCCTCTTACTGTTGATGTTGTAGTTTCCACTCCCGTCCCTTAGGTTCCGTAGCCTCGTTCTACTCTTGCTCCTGATGATGTCCCTCTACAATATCTTGGCACTACTCTGCTGCAATTTGCGATAGTCCTCCAATACAATAGCCTAGCGCTGCTCTGCTGGAATTTGCGGCAGTCCTCCAACAAAACTCTATTGCTTTTGAATGTAACTTTGTGGGGTCCTCCCTACTTGATCTCTCTATTGATGGTCCTAATGATAGTATTGCCTGGACTGTGGTTTGTCGCAAGTGGAAGGGGAAGTCCTCCCCCCTCCCCCAAACCCCTTCTTGCCAAGGCTTGGGTGTCTCTTCCCCTTCTTGAGTGGGGTTTGGGTTGTTTCTAGGTTGATGGGCTTTTGTTTGCCTATCTGACCTTTTTGTTTGGGGCTTGCTCCCATGTTTGGTGTTTTTGGGTCTATGTTGTTTATGTGTCATTGATAGTCTTTGACTATGTAAGGGTCAATGCCCTGGTTAAGGATGCTTTTCTAATAAAAAACTTTGTATTATTTAATTGGATTAAACATATGATATTACAAGGTTGCAATTTTTTTTATTAAGGTAAACACTTTTGACCAAAGCTATGAATCATATTCACATGAAGATCTAAGACCCAATTATAAGTCAATCAAAATGGCGAATAAAACTTGTCTCACAAAAAGAGAGAAACAAAACTAGTAATGGGGACCAAAAGGCCCTAGTGAACCTAATAGTTGTAAAATCAACACAAGAACAACCAACACATTCAAGGAGGCTTGAAGCCAAACATAACTGAGGAGCTTTGGATAGGATTTTGACCCAAATTGTTCATTTTAAGTTTCTTGAAAAAGTCAATCTTATTTGAAGGCTCAACAAAATCCACAACAACAAGGTCCAATACCAAACCTAAACTCTAAGCATGAATTGGTGGATACACAAAATCATGCTTGTCCATTAGGCAGGTTTCCTTGGATTTTTCGTTAGGGTTCACACCCAAGAATCATTTTGGACTTAGTATAGATCTTATCTTTAAAATATTGACATGAGTGGGAAAAATGCTCAACTCTATGACAATGAGAGCAAAATAGTGAGGAAGACTTAGAGGATAATTTTCTTTGAAATGACTAAGATTAATAGAATTTAGAAAAACCTTTTTAATTTCAACACACACACAAGATCTAACCAACCATTACATTTTTTAGTGACTCTATCAATTGGTAAAAAGGAAACAAGAGTATTAGCAATACCTATAAAGATCTCTTCATCCCAATATTCTAAAGGGAGTGCTAGGAGCCTCACCCAAATAGGGATGCAATTAATTTTTTCCTTGAATGAAAGGAATCCAATAGCCCATCTTCTCAAAATGGCAATTTACCCAAAAACCAAGGCCCACCAATTAATGCAAGTTGTTCTCTTTAAATGGATTGGAATGAGAAGAGAGAGAGGCCATTTTACATTGCAGCCACCTAAATCTATCCAGCAACACCCTATTTTTTTAGGTCTAGTAACAAACAACACCAATATTTGGGTAGGGGCTAGAGAACCTCCTAATGAGATAATTCTCCAAGGAAGCAACAACTTTATCAACCAAGGCATCAAGAATCCTTAAGCAAGAGTCTACAATAGACCCAACATCACTAGGCATAACATTCACAAATGGCTTGGAAAAACTGATTTTATCAGGTTAAGGAGAAGCCTCAGACAATAGATCAAAACATATCATGTCAACAACAACATGAAACAATTGTAAATTAGGATGGGAACAAGGGTTAACCCATCCAAATTCATCTCCACATAAGAAAAATCCATGCCCTCATGTGGAGTGGCCTCACATAGCAACCCAGCTATACAATAGGCCCCTGGCACTCACAACCTCCACCCCTTCGTAGGCCCAACTCAAAACCCTACAAAGAGCTCCCACTAACCACAAATGTTTGAATAATAGTATTATCTTACAATGTGGCCTCCAACAATATCTCAAGAAGGAGCTCATCATAATATGTGCCCCAACACTCATCTAAGATGTTGACACCTCCATACTCTTGATCATCCTCATATGCGTTTCTTTTGTATCGCTTATGGAAGATTCAAACCTTGGTCTCTCACTCTCTCTCTTTGTCCCACTCCTACTTGTCATTTTTAATTTTGAAAGGTTGTACACATTATTTAATCAAGTGCCATGTATTGTGGTATGACTATGCGGCTCCTAGAATGCACCAAATATGTATTTATAATGTATAAAAGATAATAATGTCTTGGTAGATTCTAGGAGTTGGGTAGTTGTTTCCTTCTAGGAGCCGCATAGCCATACCCCACTACATGGAACTTGTTTAAAAATCTTTTACAACCTTTTAAAATTAAAAAATAGCAAGTAGGAGTGGGACAAAGAGAGGGATAGAGAGAGGGAGTGAGAGACCAAGTTTTGAATCCTCCAAAGCGGGATTGAAGACAACACATAGGAGGATGATGATGATTATGGAGGTAGTGACATCTCAGAGGAGTGTTGGGGTGCATATTATGAGGAGCTCCTTCTTGACATCCTACTAAACGCCACATTGTAGGATAATCCCGTTGTTCAAACATTTTTGGTTAGTGGGGGATCTTTGTAGGGTTTTGAGTTGGGCCTATGAAGGGGTTTTCTCTCCTAGATATCATTTTCTTAGGATAGATTTCTTAATTGTTGTTGATTGGAAGACTGACTCTATGAACTCATTAATAGCTAACACAAATTCTTTGTCCATCAAACGTATAGATTAGCAATCTTAGATATAAGAATCTTTAAGATTTTTCTTATTATTTGTACCTCAATTTACAATCCCAATGCAATCCTACATCTACAACATATAACTTTATGCTTGATCAAATATAAACATCCTTAGCTTCAACATATTGTTCCAGCTTTCCAAAATGCACTATACTAAGTTTCCTACCTTTATTTGTAATGACAATCATATCAATATAATCAATTATAGAATATTGACATCGATGACAACATCAAACAATATTTTCATCAATATGTCTTAATGATAATATTTCCAACATAATTTATCACAAAATGGGCTTTGCTCCCCTTCATTTATTGGTCTTCTTTTTGAATTTTATGCGAATGGGTCGCGGCTAAACTGGCTCGAAAACTGCACTGTCGTACCATGAAAATTCAATAACATGAAGTTAGTCATGCATTATAGACCGTTGATTGTGCAAGCTACGACTGCAATTTTTCAAAGGAGTCAATAACATGAATTTTATAGTGTGGTTGTGGAGCCAATTTAGCTGCATCCATACAAATGCACTAATATGATATCAAGATATTCTCCAAACAATCTAAAATGAACTAGCATAATCCCTCCAATTTGTTACTAATATGTATTTTTGCCTATAAAGGAATGTTTCGAATTAAACAACTTCTCCATACTGGTAATGGTTGCTCGCTTCTTGGTGTGTAGGGAATGCAACATTAAGTGATGCCATTAATAAACGTATGTTATCTTTACCCAATATGGCTTTTGAAGACTGATAGATACTACCTGTTGGGTCTCAAATCAACAGATTGGATGGGTTCTAAGGCAATGCCAACTCCTATGATCAAACCCTCCAATTGACTTGGCCAACTTATAGAGTGAACCTATTAGTTACTAACTCTCTCTCTTTAGGCTCTGCAGGACCTAGGCGGGTATACCTATTCACTGAATGTCTCCAATAAACAGTGCTTTTTATAGCAGATATGTTATCCTATTCTGATATCTCCTGATCTTGAAATGGCATGAATTCCTTGAATGGAGATATTGCAGACGAGTTCAAGGTTGTTATTTCGCTTTGTGTTTCTTAATTACTCCTGCAGCTATCAAAATAACTAATTGTGAAAATAAACGATGAGTATGACTTGAGATTTAAGCCAGTGCCTTCTTTATTGCATGGGTTACAGAGTCATTACAATTTTCTTCAGGGCTTATAGTGCGAATCTGTGAGACAGTTTTTTAACTCATCCCTTATGAACCTGTCAGTTACTATTTCTTTCAAAACCAAATGAATGCTTACATTATGTGCTAATTGAGTGAATTTAACCCTACCCTTAAGGGACCAGTCAATTAAGCTTTGCAGGGAACAATTACAATCCGCAAGCAAAACTTCTGTTACAACATTATAACATAAAGCATAGATTTGATCTTAAGAATATGAATAACCCTATCTTTATCAGATAATATCACAGACGATTGCCAAAAGAAAATGAAATAATCCACAACGCATATGCAGGGAAACAATTGATCAAGATTTGTATTCCATTGAAGTTCATACACGAAGACTTACAGGCTGTTGTTCTTTCGCTCATAATCCTAATCTAATCCTATATCCTCTACATTACAAAAACATTCTCATATATATATGAGGACGCAAGCTTTTCATGAAGAGACACGTCTTTTCAAAATATTAGTCGTCAACTCGAGTGTTTCTAGACTTAAGCAAAAAGAGATTCAAAAGTCCCAAATGATGAATGTAATCATCGTTTTTGAATGTTTTGATTCGAAGCGTTTGCTTTTTTAATTCATCCCCTAGCGTCAGGTACTTGAATATCATCTGGTTGACGGTAGGGGCCATATCCTTACTCCGATCAATTTCTGACAAGGCCCAATCCTTGACGCTGACAAGCTCCTTTCGCAAATCCTCCAAGGTTATTACCTCTCCTTCCTTGTAGACAGAAGGCATTCCAACGGGTCTTTCATCATCTAGTTCTTTTAGATCTCTTCTCAGCATATCTTCGAATTTGACATGACTATCCATATACGCGTTACCCTCAGCCTTTTCTTCTGGCGTCATGGAATCGTCATTGCTTAGCACCCCCTGCAATCGTGCTCTTAACCGCTCATGCTCTGTTAGCGCTTTCATGGTTCCATTGTAAACTATCCAATATGGTTCGACCTGTAAGAGCATGGTGTTAAACCGATGTCCTATGATGTCATTGACTAATTTGTCCATTTTTTGCTGGATATTGTCTGCGCGTTTATTGGCCTTCTCCGCCTGATATTTCCAGTACAGGGCATCAGAGACGTCATCCAAGCTGCGTCCTGCAGGGTATGAGGTGTATTCGCTGATAGGAGTACCCGTTTCTAATTGCAATACCTTTGCTTGCAGCTTCTGGTTTTCCTCCTTGGATTTTTCATATAATCCCTTGTATGTAATGTTTTCTCTGACCAGAAACTCTGTCTGGTCCAAGTTCAATCTTGCAACATCCAGATTGAGCTTCGCAGTGACCCTAGGATCGGTCTTTCCAACCTGATGAACCATGAGGTGCCCAAAGGTTTCTTCTATATCCACAATGATTGGCCTCTTCCCTTTTGGATATAGTGCCCACTGTAGGAGAGCCTTCTTGTCTGGATCATATCCAGAGCCTAGGAACAGTTTATCTACCTCCTGAGGCAATACCTGCTGATTCAAATCTTGCTTCTTCAAAAAACCATCAAATAAGAGTGCTGAATTGATATCCCAACCAGAGAAGATGATCACACCGGCCTCTTTTAATAGTTTCCTCCCCTTTTCAGGAGTCATATCTTTCATGAGGACATCAATTTCATCCTGTAATCTCTTCATCTGTTCTTCCTCTGGTTTTCCAGCCATGCTTCGTTTGACATGAGCCCCTTTGTATTGATATAGAAATGAGAGGAATTCCCTAGAGGAGGCGAATCCATCATCAGCAATAAAGTCCTCATGCTCAGTCATTCTTATGTCAACAACATCTTTGATGTTGATTTCTCCTGTGTCCATGTTCATTTCTGTTTCGAAACCTGGAGGATAATCCTCTCGAGGAGAATCAGGTGGGATACTACTGGCGGTTGATTTTGGTGACATGTGAGCTAGGGGCTGACTGTCTCTTTCAGTATTAATGAAGCGAAGGAATTGTGAAGGAACTCTGTGCATAATTTCAGCTTCATGTTGAAGCAGTCTTTTAGCTACCTCCAGAGGATCTTGGAGATCTCCAATTAGGTCTCCATCTATCATTCCCCTTGCCCTTTTCCATTTGTAGGCCTCCCAGACTAACTCACTCTTTCCTTTCAAAACTTTGGCCTCCTCTCGCTCAAGGTTCTTAATTAGGTCGTCTGGCATTTTGGCCATATGTATCCCAGCTTTGAGTTTCTGTGAGGCTCTGGCAGCTTTTATATATCCTTCGGGATCAAAACTCTCCCTAGGCTCACCCAGAGTCATGCCATAGTAATTTAATTTATTCTGTAATAAATGATAACTCTTTGAACTTTTGACAATGAAATCAGAGAAAACTAATAGACCTGGAACAATAGATTGTTTACCAAAGTCAGTTAAATGTTTAGCACTGGCAATAGACAATTGCCTTATAATCTCCAAGCTAGCCACTCTGTCTGGCACCGTAATTGGGAGCATGTGTGGTCGCCTTCATATCCAAATACCCTTATCTCCGTGTGATTATCATGGCAATACCAATCACCCCAATTGTGTTCAATCTGTGATTCTGGAGAAAAATCGTTTGGCCTGAGGAACCTCTTAATTTCAGGGGACAAAGTATAATCCCTGCGTTGTCCAAAAGCTGCACTGAGAGGTTTCACAAAGTATTCTTGAAAATGCCAATATTGGTTGTTCATAAACCTCTGGTCCCATGCTGATACCCACAACTGAACCGGCTTCTTCAGACCATTCTTATCATAAGACCTGATGCTGAACTCATCTGGCCAGAAGTTAATTTCTTGTCCACAATAAAGAAGAATATGCATTAACATGGAGTATAATGAAAAGTGAACATTCACAAGGTCTCCTTTCATTTTTTCCAGCCCATGATTCAAGGTATCCGCAACATAAGTAGCAAAATCAAATGACCTAGGGTCTTTTGATTGAATATCAGTACACAGAACCATAATCCCAATATCCATGAGTGGATGAGCCTCTATGCCTAGTACTTGGGCTGCAGTATAATACGTATACTTGAAATATGGATGGAAGTGGTTGACATCAAATGGCACCTTGTCACTTTTGCCAAACTGAACAAATGACCCACCCACTTTTGGCCTGTGAACAGGTAGCCTCCAAGTCCTGTAGATATTTTCCAGACTAAAGAATTCCTGTGAGAGTTTCTTCATATCGATGCTTTCCTCGACTTCCCAGTCTAGATCAAAAACCATATCAATAGTCTGCTTGTTGATTACTACTAATGTATTCCCTCTGTAATCACATATGGTTTTAGTTCTCGGGTTGTAGCAATTTACCAGTGCTTTCATTAATTCTACGTCTACAAATACATTTGGAACTACTAACTTGCCTAAGTTCTTCTTCCACAGATTACTAATGGGTTCGGGTGCATCCCTTCTTTTGTAACCAAACAAAAATAACTCATGCCCTCTTATCTCAGTCCAAATGTCTCCTAGATTTTCAAATTTGTCCTCCAACCCTTCTTCTTCACTTTTAATCTTCTTAGACCTTACACTAGACGATGGACACTGGTCTAATAAGTCCTGAGTCAAAGCTCTCCCTTCTTTCTTCTGCCTCTTGGGCTTCTCTTCAGGGTTTAACTCTTTTCCTTTCCTACTCTTTTTAGAAGAAGAAGACGAAGGTTCCATAGTTACAGTAAATAAGAGAGACAACACTTACTTGGTAAAATGCTCAACTCTTCTGGTTATCGTTTGCAAATCTCTGCAAGTTCTTCACAGCTTTCAACCTTTTAGCATCGATCTGATTCTTACGAAAATTCACTCGGCTTAACTGTAATTGAATGGGCAACTTGTGTATAGTTAATATCCTGCATCTGTAACGGCTACTCAAGTGTTTTAAATTTAATTGCAGATGTGACACTTTTCAACTGGGCCTTTAATTCCTTCGCGGGAAGTACAGTCCGCTCAAAGTGCGCGCGTTTCAAATTATCGATGAAACCCTTGCCTTCGGCCGAGTGTTCGAATCTTCCATCGAAAGCTCACTTTCTTCGATAATACTGTTTCGGTGAAAAACTTACGTCGAGAAGCCGCTTTTAAGACTCATCGAAATTACTTTTTCATCGATGGTCTCCCTTTTCGACAAATTGCTCGTGAGTTTCATCGATGCCATACTTTCGATGAGTTTCTTTCTTCGATGAAGGCTTATGAGTGTTCATCGATATCCCCTTTTTCATCGATATCCTTTTTTATCGATGAAACAGCCTTTCTTTTGTTCGACACCACGTTCATCGATGAGACTTGCTTTTCGATGAATGCCTCTTGAGTTTCCTCGGTAACGATATTTCTTCGAAATCACCTTTTGTCTTTTCGCCTTTTGCTTTTATCCTTTTCGATGAAACATGGGGTATCGATGAGCGGTTTCTTGCGTTCATCGAAGGTAACTTCTTACCGAAACACCTTTGCTTAGCGCTTTATATGCCCTGTGTCGATGAAAACGCTCTTTCGATGAAACCTCTCCTGCAGTGCTCGACACAGCTTACTGGCCGAAATATCCATTAGTCTTCATGCTTATGGAAACATATAGTATTATTTTTTTATTTTTATTATATTTTTTTCTTTTTAAAAAATAGTGCTCAACACTACCCAAATTTGTTGCCCTTGAAATTCATATGTTTAGGCACACTAGATGCAGAAAATCACCAGAATCTTTTAAAAGATGAATGATTATCAACATTTGAGCCTCAAGACTGAAAGGAAGCAAAGGTATAGAAAACACTTCCCAACACTAATCTAGTGGGGGAGATTCTACAATTCTTCTTTACAAATATTTTATTACAGAAAATAGAAACACATTCATAGGTAGCAAATAAACATGTATGAAGATAAACTCAAAGAACACAAGATATATCGTGTGGAAAACCCTTTTAGGTAAAAACCCCACACTCCAAAAGCACAGTGCTTTGTATTCCAGTAATCAAATTCTTACAATACAACCAACACGTAGCTTCTTCAACAGAGTCTACAACTACAAATCACAGCCTGGATTAATTCCGACAACATAACACTTCACCTACAAACATTACATATCTAACACTCCTCAAGACTACCTTTTATAGAGAAATACAACTCAAGAGGAATCTTCTAGATGAAGCATCAAGATGGGGTCATGCATAACATTTGGCCCTATTTTCCGGCCACCAAAAAGAATGCAAATGACACATGTATGTCTCCAAAAGACTCCCCATTCAAACCTCCTAAGTTTGGTACTCAAAATTTACTATTTTGAGATATGACAGATGCTCTTACACATCTTACAACTTTCATATCTTACAACACTTATAGTTGTAAGAGAATCCATCATAAATGACTAATTTTAGCTTATTCTCTTACAACTCGTTGTAACCCTCTCCATGCAAAAGGTATCTCCTGCCACTTGTCCATTCTATCATAGAATCTGTCATAGGCTGACACTTGTCGAGATCCTCACATGGGATGCCTACCTCCACATGTGCAACATATGTGTCATACAATCATTGCCAAGTAGGATGCCACCAAGCTTGTGGATCCCACTAGATGACTAGACATTTATAGGCAATAAATAAAATAATAAATTAATAAATAAATGCACTATCCAATGTTAGGATTTGCAAAGGTTGAGACACCTTAATCCCAACAAAGACCCAAATGCATAAACTAAGGCATCATTAGCAAACTCACATAAAATGATTATTGCAGAGATTTTGAGGACACCTTGAATGCTTGCTCGATCACCATGAAAGTTTGCAATAAATTTGGACAATGGTGATTTTGCAAAAACAGAAGTGCACACAGGTGCATCCATATATACCTTAAAATCTCGTAGCGTGAAATGCATGTCAAAATTTTGAGGAAACCAAAGAAACCTACAATTGAGATAGATGGTCAAAAAATACAAACAACATGCTTAACTTTTGCAATGGATCACGCTCAGACTTAATCACAACTTGATTTACCACTAAATTTAGAATCTCACAAGATTTATGCAAACCTTTTCACTAAGATAAGAAATTATCTCAGAAGCGAAGGATCAAGAAAACTGACTAGGACCAAAAATTCAAATGGAAAAATAATTGAGTATTCTTCATTTGATGATAGATCATCTAGTATCATTTGAAATGTTATGAAAAAATTATCACACAATCTAACCCAACAACATCAAATCAAAAAGATAAAAATAAAAATAAAAAGGGTATATCATTGTTCTTACATTAAAAAAATTGAATGCTTGAAGTATAACACCAAGTGTTTACAACATATGAAGATTTTTATACCAAATTTCACTTGAAAAGTGATATATTATACACATTGCCTATTTATTTGAAACTCTTACTAAGTATTTGTTTCTAGTTTTGCATCACTATATTCATGGAAGTCAACATATTTGTCATACGTACAAAGGGTTGGGATTAACTAACTAATGTTATCAATTACTTAAAAAATAATAATTTACAACATTCAAAAATGTTATTGGGCATGAATCACACTTCAAAGTATTAAAAAAAAAATCACATGGGACACAAAAATGTTCCTAGAAAAATAATTCATACTAGATGCAACTACACATACAATATTATATCATATAAAAACTATGTAACTAAAGCAATAAACTTTGTAGAAAGAGGGGTATTTTCATCAAGCTTAGATTTGTAACCATCATCTAGAATATCATGGTTTTTTGGAAGTGGCTTTCAACCAATTTTACCTTATGCCCATTGTCGTTTAGTAATTTTGAGAATCCACATTCTATAAAGGAGAAAAAAATTAAGTGTTAGAGAAGGAAAATTTATCAATCCTAAGAGAAGGCCTCCACTTGCATAGTTTAGATCACATTAAGGAGGGACAAACCCTCAAAGTAGGTCACAAATAACCAATACATCTAGTACATAATGGATATCTCCTAACATTGTCTCAAGAGTATTGTATGTGTTATTGTTTTTCCCTCTTGTACACCTCGTGAGAAAGATCACGTGGAAGCAATCAAAAAGTGAAGTGGGAAAAACCCTTGCTATAATTCAAGGCACATTATTCAATGTTTTTAATATTTTGATATTGAAAAAAGATTTTTTAAATTATATTTAATATTCCACCTATCAAGAAATTAAATTTTCACTACAATAAACCTAAGTATTCTAACAAAAAGGGGTGAAATAAGAAATTGCAAAAGTAGGTATCTAGTGATATAAAATGTAGATATAAAGTTCAATAGATCCTACTTCACGTTGGAATTAAATTAAAGTTTTCCCTTATCTATGAATACAATAAGCAAATTGGTACAATTCTGGTGTAATCATGGCAGGAGAGAGCTCAGAGAGAACAGTTTGGACCATGTAGAAAGAGTTAAACACAAAATAAGCAATACAATGTGATGGAGGTGACACATAATAGACTTAATTATATTATGAAATCAATTACAATCTATCGACAACATGCAGGCTCACAAGATTCGTCACATAGTCCTGATTACATACATGCTCAAATACAATATCCAACCTCAAGCAAGAATGCGAGCCAACTCTGGACCTCCTAACCTTCTGATTATTCTTCTATCTACTAAGAATTGATTTACATATGCATAATTACATTGATTTATATGATCAAGAATGATCCGTGTCGGCCCAAGATGAAAAAAATGTCGATGAACAAGATGTAACGTGTAAAATAACAAGGTTAACCTTCGCCAAAGAGAGCCTTCCGAAAAATCCATAGAATGAAGTGCAGACTCAAGGGAAGGCCGACCACACACCAAGAAACATCGAAAACAACGAATTGAAGCTCCACAAGCTATGGAAATTATCTGCAAGATTCGCCAATAGCAAATAGGCCCAAGCAGTTCCGGTGTTCCAAGCCAAAAAAATGTCTCAAATTCTGGAAGTGATAAATTTCCAGAAAAAGATCCAAATGTCTTGTGGACTTAGGATAAGATAGATGAACATGTCCACAAAAAAAATCTAGCTCCGCAAGATCTGGTGAGAAAATGCAAAGAAATGCTTAAATTGCAAAACATGAAACAAACTGAGAAGAAAATGTTTTTGGTTGATGCAAGATTTCCATAAACCAGGGATGCTTTTGCATCAGACATCCAGGGTTATTGAAAAAAAGTGAGTCCCTCACTTTGTTGGGATCAGAGGAAAACCAAGGTGGTCTACCTCTACCTAAGAAATCCATGATGAATCTTTAACTGGTTTGCCCTTCCACTTCACAAGATACTCTTTATATTGGTTGCTCTGGGTGCTACACCCAATCCTACTGTCCAAAATCTCTTTAATCTGATTTGGTTCCCTTCGAGGTACATTTTTCTCCAAATCTACTACACTGTCCTCACTGAATTTTGCCTCATGGTACTGATGTAGGTTTGCAATGTTGAATATAGGTGAAATACCCAAACTATTCGGTAACTCTACACATATGCATTTCCGGAACTGAATTTCCTCAAGATCTTACAAGGTCCAAACTTCCTCATCTGCAACTTACTATAGGTTCCAACTAGGAATTTCTCTTTTCTAAATAATACCATCACTTCTTCTCCAACTTCAAATTACTTATGTCTCCTCTTCTCATCTACTTTCTCCTTATACTTGTTGTTCATGTCCTCCAAATGTTGTTTGACCTGAGTATGTATTGTCTTCATATGCTCTAAAAATTCTTTTCCTTCTGCACTCCTCTTGTCTTTATTTATAACATCTCTCGACTTTGATATACCTCTAGGGTGTGCTTCGATAACAATCTCAAAATGTGTTCTTTTGGTACTCTTGTTTACTGAATTATTGTAGGCGAACTCTGCTTGTACAAGTATCAAGTCCCAACTTCCAGTTTTCTTTCAAACTAAGTATCTCAACAAATCTCCCAAACTTCTATTTACCACTTTTGTCTGTCCATCAGTCTGTGGGTGAAAAATAGAACTAAATTTCAAGTCTATCTTCATCTTCTTCCAAAGTGTTCTCCAAAAATATCCAACAAACTTAGTATCTCTGTCATAAACTATGCTCTTAGGTAATCCATGAATCTCACCACCTCCTTGAAAAATAGGTTTGCTACATGCACTGCATCCATTGTCTTCTTACATGGTATGAAATATGCCATCTTCGAGAATCTATCTACCAACACAAATATATAATTATTTCCTCTTTGTGTCTTAGGCAATCCAAGTATGAAATACATGCTTATGTCCTCCCAAGGTCTCTCTGGAACTGTCAAAGGCTTATGCAATCCAACATTTTGACTGCTACCTTTTGTAAGTTGACAAATCCTACAACTCTACACAAATTTCCTGACATCCTTATGAATCTAATGCCAAAAGTAATACTCACTAATCAATGCCACTGTCTTATCAACACCAAAGTGTCTGGCTAATCCTCCATTATGCGTCTCCTTTATTAGATTTTCTCTCATAGAACTCCTAGGTATGCACAACTAAACTCCTCTAAACAACATCTCATCTTGAACGAAATAGTCCAACCACGTACTTCTATCCACCATAACCAGTTCCTTACAAGATTTCAAAGGTTTTGCAAAATTCGGGTCATCCTTATACAAGTTCTTCTATTACTCAAAACCTAATACCTCCACTATCATCTTTGTTAGCAAATTCCTCCTTCTACTCAAAGCATCAACAAATCTATTTGACTTTCCACTTCTATGCTTCAATACAAAGGTATAAATCTACAAGAATTCCACCCATCTCATATGTCTTTGATTCAACTTACCCCGACTCTTCAAATACTGCAAATCTTGGTGATCAATATACAATACAAACTCCTTAGGAAACAAATAATGTCTCCACTTCTTCAATGCTTGAATTATGGCATAAAACTCTTGATCATACACAAAATATCTTCTTCTTGGACCATTCAAATTCTCACTAAAATATGCTACTGGTCCTGACTTAACACTACTCCAATTGCATTCCCACTTGCATCACAATCCACTTGAAATACTTTTTCCAAAATCTGGTAAAGCCAACATGAGCTACTCTATCACCTTCTACTTCAACAATTCAAAACTCCTATTTGCTTCGGTTGTCCACTTGAAATCCTTCCTATCTCCTCTCATTGCTTATGTCATGGGGATACAAACTGAACTGAAATTTCTGATAAACTTCTGGCAGAAACTAGCCAATCCATGAAATGATCTTACCTCTCCAATGCTTTTTGGTGCAGGCCATTCAACAATTTCTCTTACCTTCTCATGATCTATCGATCTTCAATCCATTCGCATATATCACAAATCCAAAATAGACTAACTCTTCCTTCATGAAACTGCACTTGTTAATGTTTATCAACAACTTTTCTTCTTTCAACCTCTGCAAAACTTGTCTCAAATGCAATATATGTTCTTCCCTGGTCTTAATGAATGTTAAAATGTCATTCAAATACACAATAACAAACTTACCCAGGAATTTATTCAATACCTCGTTCGTCAACCTCATGAAAGTACTTGGTGCATTAGTCTATCCAAAAGGCATCACCAACCATTCATATAGTCTTTCATTTGTCTTGAATACTATCTTCCACTCATCTCCTTCTCTGATTCTGATCTAATGGTATCCACTCTTCAAGTCTATCTTTGTGTAGTTTCTGGCTCCACTCAAACAATCCATTATGTCATCCATCCTAGGCAAGGGAATATGTACTTTACTGTGATCTTGTTTATTTCTCTAGAGTCAGTATACATCGTCCATTCTCCATTATATTTAAGTTCTAATACTACCGGTAGTACACAAGGACTCAAACTTTCTCTGATCAAACCTTTCCTCAATAATTCCTGCACTTGTCTATTCAAATCCTCATTTTCTGTTGGTGTCATCTAGTGTGCTTCTTTATTAGGCAAACTAGCTCTGGGAATTAGGTCCATGAAATGATTGATACTTCTCATAGGGGGTAATCCATCAAGCACATTATTTGAAATGATATCTCCATATTTTGTCAACAACTCCTTTATCTCCTTCAGTTGTTCTTCCTCATGCTCCGAATTCTCAACCTTCTTAGGAACTAAGGCAAAACACACATTCTCATGTCTCATCCCATCTAGGAATTTCCTTCCATCGACCAAACAAATTCTAGCACTTGTACAAACTTCACTCTTCAAAGGCTCCTCCAAGAGTAACAAGCTTTGCTTCATCCCATTTGAAACAATAGTGTATATGTTCTTCCGCCCATCATGTATTGTCTGTCTATGAAACTACCAAGTTCTACCCAACAAGATATGACAAATATCCATAGGCATAATATCATAAAAAACTTCATCATGATAAGATCCAATTTTCAATTTCACCAAACATTCTTCACTTACTAGTATCTTATGATCATCCTAAATCTACACTATTTGATAAGAATGGGGTGCTTCAATCTTTCCAACTTTAGCTTGTTCACCATATCTTCCGAAACAAGATTATCTGAGCTACCACTATCAATAATGACTTTACAATACTTACTGGATACCTTAAATTTGGTCTTGAACAAATTCCTCCTCTACAAGGGCTCCTCATCATCTTCGATATGACACAAAGCTCTCCTCATCACCAACAATTCTCCATCTTCCAGTTTATTAGCTGATCTGATATGATCTTATTCCACCAATGTTGTTCTTCAAGTGTTCTCAGTCTTCTTACATTCAAAAGCATGATGTCCTTCTCCTCCGCACTTAAAGCAGGTTCCTCTGAACACTTTTTTATCCTGGGTAAAAGTACAGATTTGTGTCGCACCTAGAGCTAATTTGTGCGATCCGACCGAACCAATGTTGGAGTCATGTGGTGTCGATGTGGCAAAGGGGTTCCAGTTGAAACCCCTTTGCTATATAAGCTGTAAAAAAAAGGTTTTTGGCCTCATGTTACACTAACTGACTTAGAGTTTAGCGGCCGAGGAGAAGAAGGGGACAAAGAAATTAGTGTTAATATATTAATGTTTTAGGTTTTTTTCATAATTTTGTATAGTTTATTAGTTTTTTAGTTTTCTAATGCTTAATAATATATTAATTTAAAAATTTTATAATGCTTAATAATATATTAGTTTTAAAATTATTTAATGGTTAAAATCTTTTAATGCTTAATTATTTATAAATGTTGTACACATATACAATGAGATGTTAAAATGTTATCCTACGACCCCTTAGCACATACTAGGACCTCTTAAGACACTTAGGAGAACTTAGTACATCCTAGGGCCTTTTAAGACATCATACAACCCCTTAGTACATCCTAGGAGCTATTAAGACATGAACAACCCCTTAATACATCCTAAAACATCTTTTAACCCCTTTCAACATCCTAGCATGCATAACATAAGACCCCATATGACATCATAAGAACCCTTCAGATGGAAGACCCCTTATATCTGTAAAAACCCCTTATGACCTTTAATGACTCCTTAAGACCCCTAATGACCCCTATTGACCCCATATGACCCTATAAGATCATCTAGTGTCATAAGGGGTCATATGGTGTCATTAGGATTCATATGGGGTCCTAAGGGGCTACACGTGTTAAAACATATGTGTGGCCCCTTAGGACCCCATATGACCCCTAAGGACACCATATGACCCCATAGGATACCATAGGGTCATATGGTGTTCTAAGAGGTCATATGGGATCCTAAGGGGCCACACATGTGTTCTAACATATGTGTGACCCTATATGAACCCATTTAAAGTCCTTGTAGGTACAAATAAGGTCAAATGGATACCATATGACCCCTTAGGACCCCATATGACCACTTAGGACATCATAGGGTCATATGGTGTTCTAAGGAGTCATATGGGGTCCTAAGGGACCACACGTGTTCTAACACATGTGTGACCCCTTTTAAAGTCCTAGTAGGTACAACATACCCCTTAGGACCCCATATGACTGCTTAGGACACCATAGGGTCATATAGTGTCCTAAGGGGTCATATGGGGTAATAAGGGGCCACACATACATTTTCTAACACGTGTGACCCCTTAGGACCCCATATGACCCCTTAGGAAACAATAGGGTCATATGGTGTTCTAAGGGGTCATGTATGGGGTCCTAAGGGGCCACACCCTTGAGACCCCATATGACCTCTTTGAAAGTCAAAGTTGGTACAACATACCCCCTAGTACATGGATGACCCCTTAATACATCCCAAGACATCTTTTGACCCCTTTTAGCATCTTAGCATGTATAAAATAAGACCCCATACAACACCATAAGACCCCTTAGGACTGCAAGGACCCCTTATGACCTCTAATGACCCCTTAAGGCCCCTTATGACTCCTAATGACCCCTACTAACTCCATTTGACCCAACCCAAATGACCCCTAACGACACCATATGACCCCTTAAGACACCATATGACCTCATAGGATGATATAGTGTCCTAAGGGCTCATATGGGGTCCTAAAGGGCTACACATGTTTTCTAACACATGTGTGACCCCTTAGGACCCCATATTGTCCTAGTAGGTACAACATACCCCCTAGAAAACCATATGACCCCATAGGATCATATAGCAGCCTAAGGGGTCATATGGGGTCCTAAGGGGCCACACATGTGTGACCCCTTAGGACCCCATATGACCCCTTTTAAAGTCCCAGTAGGTACAACATACCTCCTAGGGCACCATATGACCCCATAGGATCATATAGCATCCTAAAGGGTCATATGGAGTCCTAAGGGGCCACACATGTGTGACCCCTTAGGACCCCATATTACCTCTTTTAAATTCCTAGTAGGTACAACATACCCCCTAGTACATACTAGGAGTTTTAAAGACTTGAACGACCCCTTAATTTCAATTATTAAAAAAGTACAAAAACTACATATAATTACAAAAATCTTAAAAATAAGGTTTAATAAAATCTAAATAATATTTAGTTTAATATAACATACTTACAAAATTTTGAAGCCTTCTAATATTAGATACTTATTTAATTGAAAAAAAATTAATATAACATACTGGAAAAAATTTGAAGCCTTCTACCAAAATTTTTTAAAAAAATTGAAAATATTCATCGCTTTATATAAAAAATACTGCTTTTATTTGCAAAAGCAATTGATTTAATTCAAAAATGAATTGTATTATTTCACACACCTTTATTTCCATCTTTTAAAACAAAAAAAAATCATCATTTGTATGGGTTTGAAGAAGCATGGCCGCTCAAATGACCGGTTGCGCTGGCTTCTAACAATCCAGTCGGAAGGGTTCTGATTGAAACCCTTCTAACCAAAACGTCCTAAGTGGCAACCAACATCACCAAATTTGAAAAATTTCTGAAACTTCTGACTTTTGCAACAAAATTCTACAAGTAAATTCAATTTATTAAAAAACAAAAAACACTCTTTCGTAGAGATCGAAGTCAAGAATCTACTCATATAATTTTTATGATTTTTTGATTAGATTTAGTGTATATTATTTCAAAAATACGACAAGTAGGTATTCTAATGTTCGGTAAGAGGCTAGTTTGAAAAAAATAAATTTTTTGAATCACCTCAAAAAAAATAAAAAAAATATAGTTCACTAGAGGAGAGAGTCTTCTCCAAAAGGGTTTTTTTTTATTATAAAAAAATAAATAAACAAAATTTGGTGGGAGATAAAAACTATCAAATTCAGGTATGTTCGACTTTAAAATGTTATAATGAAAAAAATATACATTGATTTTTTTATTTTTTATATTTTTATGCACTGTATATGTATGCCATCTATTAGGGATATCAAAATTAGAAAAAAATAAGCTGATTTATATATTATTTTTTGGTGGGAACTAAAACCCTTGATTTTCAACGATAAAATTTTTGACTTTAATAGTAAAAAAATATATCAATCCTTGATAAAAAAAATTTAAAAAATAATAAACTCAAACTTCATCAAATTTTACACATTTCATCAGTTTACATAATCTTCAAATTCAAAATACAAATGCTACTTTTATGGCATCGAAATTGAATAGTTATTGTTGTGTTAACCTTTTCCTTTATAAAAGTGTGACACAGGTTTGTACTTTTACCCTCCTGTCTCCTGTCTCCTGTCATCTTCTCTATACCCCTCATTTCAGGAACCATCGGGTTCTCTTCTCCAATACATTTTTTTTATCATCCCTTCGGTATGAACTTCCATCTCTACTAACTTCCTTGTCTTTATTCTGATGTATACACTTCCTCTGGAATAACTTCTTCATCCTTGAAATCTTCCTCCGGAAAACCTTCCACCTCTACCTCTTTTCTTTTTCTCATGTCTTTTGTTCAACTTCTCCTCTTCCTTCAGGGCACATTGATAAGCTTCCTCAACACTTTGCAACTTTATTAAACTGAGTTCATCTTGTATTGACATCCACAACCCATTCAAATACCTATCAACTTGTTCAATCTCATCATCAGTATGTCAGGATCTGATATTCAACTTGTAGAATGCTTTGGTATACTCCTTCACACTAGGTTCCTTCTACTTTAGGTTCCACAACTTTCATAATAGATCCACTTGATAATTGGCATGCATAAACTTTAATTTCAACTTGTTGACCATCGGCTCCCATGATTTGATCTTCTCTTTACCTCTTCTCCATCTATCTACTTGCAAATGTTCCCACCAAAGGGATTCATGACCTTTTAACTTAGTGCAATCATATCTTACCTTTTTATCTTCCGCGGTGCCTTCAAAATCAAAATAATTTTCCATCTCTGTGATCCAAACCAACAATTCATCCGAATCCAACTTGCCATCATAATCCATTGGGGTAAAATGTGGTCTGGTATTCACTCTTGACAATGCTCTTATAAACCTCTCTTCATCTGGGTCATTCGTCGATGGATTTGCTCCGTGTTCTCCATCTACTTCTTCTTCCTTATCTTCACTCACATCTTCAACATGTCAACCTCTCTTCTGGGTCGTTTCAACAACTTCCAATCAGGCTACCATTCCTCTCAACATTTCCATCACAGTGGGGTTTGCATTTCCATGCGCTCCACCACCTCTAACATTTCCTCTTCGCACCATCTTCACGCCAGTCCTTTGTAGTTGTAAGTTGGATCCTTAATCCGCCACCGCACAACAAAGTTTTTCAGGACTCAACAATCTCCGGAATGAAACTCACTCTGATACCACTTGGTGTAGTGACGAAAGGAGAGTCCTCAAAGAGAGTAGTCCAGACGGTGCATCAAGAGTTAACACAAAAGAATCAACACAATGTAATGGAGGTGACACTGAATAGACTTAATTATATCATAAAATCAATTACAATATGTTGGCAACATGCAGGTTCACAAGATTCGACACACAGGCTTGATTACATATATGCTCAGATACAATATCCGGGCTGAAGCAAGAATGCGAGCCAATTCTAAATCTCCTAACCTTCTGATTATTCTCTATCTGCCAAGAATTGATTTACATTCAAAATTATATTGATTTATATGTTCAAGAATGATCCGCGTCGACCCAAGATGAAAGAAATGTCGATGAACAAGATGTAACATGTAAAACAACAAGGTCGACCTCTGCTAAAGAGATCCTTCTAGAAAATCCATAGAATGAAGTGTAGACCCAAGGGAAGTTCAAACACATACCAAATAACGTTGGAAACAACGAACTGAAGCTCCTCAAGCTACATAAATGATCCACAAGATTCACTAATAGCAAATAGGTCCAATCGGTTTTGGTGTTCCAAGACAAAAAACTGTCTTAGATTCCATAAGCGATAACTTATCGGAAAAAGATCCAAACATCCTACAGACTTAGAATAAGGTAGATAAACATGTCCACGCACAAAATCCAGCTCTGCAAGACTTGGTGAGAAAATGCAAACAAACACAAAGAAATGTTGAAACTACAAAACAAGAAACAAACTAAGAAGAAAATGTTTTTGGTTGATGCAAGATTGCCATGAACCAGGGATGATCCTACATCAAATTCTCACTACTTTATTCAAATATTCCTATTTCTATAATATTTAAAAGGTGTGAATAAATAATAAAATTAGAGAATGGCACAAAAAAATATATTGTGAGCATGTGGAAGAGAAAGTGTTGAATTCAGTACTTACAAAATTAACATGAAAATATACATTTTGTAAATGTTAAATTTTTATAATCTCTTAAAATGGTAATACAATATTTTGGAAAAAAATGTGTTAAATTTTGTTTACATCAATATTTTGGATGACACTCTATGTTCCATATTAGGATGAAAAAAAATGATGATTAATATGTCAAAATTTTGGTGCAAGCAAAAAATACATTATTATTTTTAAATCTCTTATTATCATACAAATATACATATAGTTCATATAATTCTGAAAAAATTATATAATTTTTATTTGCATCAACATTTCAACATCATCATCACAAATATCACTAATTCCAAATGCAATAACCTCACAAACAAAGTGTGTGCCTAAGCATAGTTTTGACATACTTTCCTCCCCCTAAGGTATCTAGATGAGGAAAAGTGTTGAGAGGAATATGTAGGTGATTCCTTAGGTATATAGGGATCCATAGCAACAAGGAGTATATACGTTGTGTGGTTTTTTTTTCTCTTTGTAATGGATAAAAGTTGACACTAACAAAAGGAATCTAAGTTCTACTAATTACACTAGGAGGAATCATCGACTTAGACATATCTCAAAATCGCACCGATTATCCTTTTCTATGAGTTTGACTTTAAGAAAAAAGATAATGATAACTAGTTAAAACAAGTTAGAAAAAATGGTGAAGAAAAATAATTAATAGAAAGATGATCACAACTTTTTAAGAACAAAAATAGAAATTACAACTAACTAGGAACTCAAAGTTGGAAGGGAGAAGTCATTGCCTAGAATACCATTATGTCACACATAGGTTGTCGCACAATGTTGTCATGTATAAATGAAAGGAGTGGAAAAGTTTCTAGAAAAAAAATGAAAACTTGACCTTGTTGTTAAACTAATATATAAGATGAGAAACATAAAACATGCCAACAAATAAAGCTCTAATGGTGCATGAGCAGGAGTGGTTTTGAGGAGGTCAGAATGGGCAAGAATCCAGATTTTTTGAATCTGGATCACATAACGACAGAAATGGGAAGCAAATTTTTTGATCCAGCCATTGTGGAAAGGGATCTTGTTGAGGTGAATGAAAAGGTTATTAGATATGGGTTGGATCCAGAAACCTTTCAAAGGCAAAAATAGTTAAAAGAGGATTGGGAAGAATTATGTAAGAGGGAAGAAGAGTATTGGAAGCAAAAATCCTGAGAATTGTGTCTTAGAGAAGGAGATAAGAATACAAAATTCTTCCATATGTCAGCAAAACATAAGAGAGCAACAAGTACAATATTCACTATTCATGACTCTAATACGGGTGCAGTAATCTCAAAATGCTCAAGATTTTTCAAGATGAAGCGGTTTATTTGATTAATAACAGAAAAATAAACATTAAAAAATAAAACAAAACCCATGGCCTCATACCACCAATTAAATTCCGGAACACAAAATACTCAATAGAACATTGGAAACAACTCCACAAACACCTACAATCCAAAACTCTAAAAACAACTAAAATTGTCGAATCCTTAAGAACAATTGTAAGCCCTAAATGAGATTAATCTTGGAAACCCTCAGTCTCGCAACCTTAGATTACCTAGAAACCATGCGCCTCTAGCTCAATAAGTATCCTTATCTACCAATTTATCAGTCATTGAAGAAACAAGTCAAGGCTCTATCAAAACATGCAAACAAGAATGTCCAAAATGTGTAATCACCTCCAAATATATAGAGGATAAAAAACAAATAACCCCTCTTAGAAAAATAAATAAAATATCATCATTTCCATCAGTTTTCCTTCACAATAGGCTCCCATTATGACCTTTGAGTTGCGTCAAAGTCCCTTCTATTTGTCACTGTCATTTCTTTCTTGAACTTTCCAAACATCACAAATTTGAATTCCCATTAAGAAATCCATAAATGATAAATTTAATTTCCCTCTTTATATTGCAAATATTTGGGCAATAATAAATATTAAATGAATTGCTCCTCCTATGTTTGTCCTATTAACCCATGGAAGAATAAAATGGGCTAATATTTGTCACTTCTTTATAAGAGTCAAATATCTTCAAGAAGTCACAAAATATTTTATGAGTGATCTTTCAATCCCACACACAAGTAGGAGAAATATTAATTGAATATATTTTGAAGAAATCAAATTTTATGTCTTTACCAAGAAGAGATGCCAAAATCGTTAATATTTCTCAAACTATCAAATGATTTGATGCACTATTTTTGGACAACTAGGCTTACTATATTTGGTAAATGGCTATTTTTGAAAAGGGTACATGACAAAGCACTTGATGATATGCAAAAAGAGGAAGTCTTTTTAACATTTTTATTAAATTTCTTTTCTATAGGAGGAGAAACAATGATCAATTAGGCTTTAAGAAGCCTCAACAAGGTATGCTCTTGTTTAGATAAAGGAGTAGGAAGAAGTCCTTTCTCTTGTGGAGAAATATTTAAATTATCAAAAAAATAAATCATAGATATTGTTTATGGTGAAAATGGATAACAATAATAACGATATTGAAAGGCTAAATGAATTCAACCACAAAACCCTAGCCTAACAACAACAAAGATCCACCATAACATATGAAGATTACCTAAGACAATGCAAATCAAATGAAATCACAAAGATTATACAATCACATGTCCAATAGGGTTTGGATCTCCATTCTTCCTATCTCCATTGATCTTTCTTGATATATTTGCTCTCAGATTTTATGTGCACAAGAGCTCAACAAAGAACGAAATGTGGTTGCAAGTAGGATCACCTATGTTCAAAAGCGTAGTGTAGTCAAGTAGTCAACGGAGGGTTTGATAATGAAGGAAGCATCTCCTTATATAGAAGACACTATATGAAATGGAGGGATAAGATTGAGAGGTGTAAAAGGAGGTCGGTTATGATTAGAAGGTAGGTAAAAGAAATAATAAAATAATGAAAGGGGTAGGTAGTGTATGAAATAAGAGATGAATGACATGTGTCATGGGTAGAAAAGGTTAATGAATTAATTAAATAAATAAAGATTTATTTAATTAATAGAAGAAGTGGGATCAATTAAATAAATAAGATATTTATTTAATTTAGGAAAAGGATAATTTAAATAAATAAATGTATTTATTTAAATGAGAAATAAGGCTAGAAGAGGATAAATGAATTAATTAAATAAATAAAGATTTATTTAATTAATAGAAGAATTAAGCTTAGATAATTAAATAAATAAAATTTATTTATTTAGACTGGACAATTTTGGGTGTCTATATTTTGCCCCTCTTTGAGACAATGCAGCTTGTCGCATTGTTTCAAAGAAGATAAGATGAACTGATACAAAGTTGCCCCAAGATGGGAATGATATGCCCCCTCGAGAGATTGGATGAAAAAATGTTTGAAAAGATCGTAGACAATCTCTCGATAAGAAAGACGGGATAGAATGGACTGACCAGATAAAGTGACAAAGTCATGGGATAACGAAGACTGACACGGGGGACTAGGGCTAGGGTAGTCTATAAGAAAGACCACAAGGGGAAAACATCTTCATTGTCATCCACACATCCAAGAGATCAGAGTGCAGAGCAAGATAGAGCAACAACAGTCAGCAACGATGGCAATGGCTCATAGATTTGATCGCGTTCGTCGATTTTAGAGGCTAGCAGAGGCAGGAGAGCCAGTAAGTATCGCAAAACCCCCTTGTACTTTGATCCATTTATTGTTGTCATTAAAGCATGCTAGGTAGAGTAATAAATGCACTTAGAATAGGGTCCAAAAAATGTCAAAAACGTGTAAGCGCGTCTGCATTGGTGCTAGGCGCATTTATGCGGTCTAAAAGAGCGTTTATGTCATGAAAGCACGTTTGTGTCCAAAAATGTGAATTTGTGTCTTCTAGGTCAAATCGGCAGTTCTGTGATGAACATACATTGTCGATTGGATAAGTTGCTGAGAGGATACACTCAAGTAGGTCCTCTAGGGAAGACTAGGATAACAAATAAGGCTAGGATTGACAATGCTGTGATAGAACATACTTTGCCAATTAGGAAACTTCTCAAGAGGATTCACTCAAGCAGAGGCCCTAGGATAGGATAGATCAAGGCACTTTGTGATGAACAGTGAGTACCAAGATATAGTACTTTGTGATGAACATAGAGTACTAAAATATGAGCAACACTTTGTGATGAATAGTGAGTGCAAATGTGAGTAGCACTTTGTGATGAACAGGGAGTGCCAAACACGTAGTACTTTGTGATGAATAGGGAGTACCACTAGGATTGAGATGATTGATTTGTGTGACTGCAGGTGTATTTGCCTATGCTGGAGTCACGAGAGAGATTGCCATCGACTCAGAGGTTGCGACCTGAGTTGACAGTCGAGGACCGAGCTGCAATTGAGGCTATGGGATTGAGACATATTCTGTATGTGCTTGAGTTTTGGGCAAACATGGGATTGTTGACTGCACTGGCAGAGAGGTGGCACTCTGAGACTTGCACTTTTCATTTGCCGATGGGGGAGATGACAGTCACCCTGGAGGATGTATACAGGATTCTGCGGATACCGATCGATGGGGAGCTGATTCCGTACGATCGAGACAGAGATAGGGATGCCCTTAGATGAGTGTTCTAGGATCTGGGACTGGAGATGAGGGTGGGACCTATGGCATGGGATACCATGACATGGACAGGATTAGCACTACCAACAGTGTTGGCATGAGTTATTAGTGGGTTCCTCTGTCCAGATAGGGTGACACGAGGGGTGGTTGCAGAGGACACAGGGGCCAGGAGAGATGATCTTGGGGTGGGTCCTTCTAGGGCTCAGACTCCGTTGAGGCTAGCCAGCTCTGAGGGAGGGAGTTCATCATAGTCGTAGAGGGCTCCCTATGTATTAGTATTGTACCATTTTTGTATGATGATGTAGACACCTGTGGGTGATTGTAGCCATATGATTTTGACATCATTATATCATGACACTTTATATATATATATATGAGATGATTCATCTTTGTGGCAGCTATATGCATGTGTACCTATGTGATGAGATGTTCTTATGTGATGCTTATGATATGGATGCAAATATGTATATGATGTAATGCAATTTTTTTTTTTTTGTTCTTTTATGTTTTATATGTGTATGCATGATGCAAATGTGAATGTATGTAATGCAGATGAATATGATAATGCAAATGTAAATTGTGCTAACAGGTGTTGTGTGCAGGATGTGATGCAGTTGTGATATCTATATGTATGTATGAAATGCTTATATGTGGTAATGCAGGTGCAACTACATGAAATGTAAATGTTTTTGGTGTGTCATTATACTCAGTCATGTGATAGCAGGCTACACGGACTCGAGAAGGATGATGGAAGTCAATCAAGAAAGGGGGATGAAAGATAGAAGATATGAAAGTGAAAGAGATTCTTGTGCTTTATCATCATTGAGCTTTATTATGGCAAAATAGGTTATGACAATCGAGGCATATGTTCGACCCAGAAAGTCATTGTACCCGTTTGCATGGAGATAAGACAGTTGTAAACAAGGAATGCCCCAGTTCACACTAGACTCTTAGTGTCCTCATATCCATGGACAAGTCATAGCATTACTAAAAGACAATCCACAGACAACAAATACAAATAGGTGATGATACCCCATCCTCGCCTTTCTAGTCAAAGACATCCTAGAGATAGAATCTCTAGTCAGAGACATCTCGGAAAAGCTAAAAGACATGTCACCAAAAGATAAAATCAAAAGAAAACCAAGACTCGACACCAACATCCACTGTAGTCCTCAAGTTTAGTGTCTCTTGTCACTTGTATAAGTCTATTTGATTGTGGTCACAATGCTTACTTTCACAAACGGATAGATAGCACTGAACCATAATGTTGTCTGAGTCTGTTGAAAGATTTGATTTGTTGGAGCCCCATTGTTGCTATTGTGTCTCATCTGAAACTGATTGAATCCATGAAACTGATACTTTATTGCAGAGAAGACAAAACTTTATTGTGGATTGGCGATGCAGATGTTGCTTTATTGTGAATTGTGCGCGAATAGACTGAAGAAAACTAGAAGAAATTGTACTCCTCAAAACATGTGATGTTCTTAGTTCCACACCCATTACTAGACATAGGATTTGCCTTAGCCATAGATAGGAGCTGATTTATTATGAATGGAAAGGGAGGTGAAAAGGGAGGTTTATTATGAATGGCTAACCAATCTTGGGTAGATCAATAACAAGCCATGATGGGAATGGGTAAGTTTATTATGGATGAATAGGTTGTGAGTGTGTGCAAAGTGAAGGATGAAATGGAATCCTAAAGGAGGGAGGAACAATGTCTCTACACATGGCGCTGGTGACCCAGTTTTCACCATGGTACTTGCCCAGGGCGCCACCGAAGTGGTTTTCACCGTTGGATGAAATTATTTCTCTTTACCTTTTTTTGATTTTTCAATGTTTTTTGTGTCACAAGGCGCCTGTTTGCCAGGTTTTCACGAAGTAACGATTTTTTGTTTTATGATTTTTTTTGTATTTTTGAAATTTTTGAATTTTTTTGTATTTTTTGAATTAGGATACTCTGAAGAGCTATGTGTAAAACCTACGAAGGTGCATGTTGTTGATAGGATCCTCCAAAGCTTCACCCTCTGTGGTTGAGAGCTGATATGCACCAGATCCATAGGCTGTTGTAATGATGTAAGGACCAAGCCAATTTGGTTCGAACTTGCCCTTCTTCTCTCTGTCTTGCTGATTTTTAGGTTTTTCTTTTAGAACTAAGTCACCCACCTCAAATGTGCGAGGCTTGACTTTGTGATTGTAGCTGTGATGTTCCTTGACTGAATGATGTGTATCTCGAGTGACTGTCGTCCTTGATGAAGAAACTGAGATAGAATTACTAGTGTGTGGACTACGTAGGCCCATATGCGTGTCATCTAAAGAAGTTTGGGCATCCTTGATAGCAAAGTCCTTCGAGGAAGTTCCATTAAAGGTCCATGATGTATCGCTAGGATGTATGGAACAAGTGGATGAGTGATGAAGGCTTATGATTGTGAAAAGGAGTGAAAGTAGGATAGCATGATGGAGACTTAGGATCAACAAGTATGCTTTTTGACTTGCAATTGCGAAACTTTTGCCCCCAGTTATTTTGGTATTAGGGGAGATCATCTCTCAATCTTTTTGCTTCATAGGATTTTTATCCTTGACTTTAATTTTTGTGGAGTCCAATAACTTTTGATTTTGATTTGGACTAGAGGATTTTTCTTTATTTTTGACTTTTAAATTTTTATTTTCAAAGCTTGATTTTTGATCCCCAATGAGTGAGGGCTTTTGCAATTCTTGTTGATCCAAGTCTAGGAGAGGAGTGGAAATGGAATGAGTGGATAAAATGGTAGACCTATGTGATTTCTCAAGAGGGATGACGATACACCCAATAGATTCTTCGCTGGAACCACTCTTAGGACTATTGATATCAAAAGATGCTTGCACCACTAGAGGAGATTTGCATTCAGACTTAGTAGCCACAAGACTAGGTAGTTCACACCCAATTCCTTGATATTGCAAATTGTTTGTAGGTTGTTCCTGTTGATTGAATACCTTAGGAGATAGTGGGAGTTGATCAACATGAAAAATATACTCACCACATCCCAGGTCTTTAACCTTGAACTTTTCTTTGATCTCTGTTTGTTTGGATGTAGAAGCTTTCAAGGATTCTGGATCCACATATGCTGAAGATGGAACAACTTCTTGATTGACTGGGATTGTTATTTCCGATCTATGATGCAAATTGTTGCAATATATGAATGGATTTGGATCCGCTTTGACGGTCACTTCAACTCCATTGTGTGGAAACTTGATACATCGATGATATGTAGATGGGACTGCGCTCATCTCATGAATCCATGGGTGTCCTAGCAATATGTTGTATGTGAGATCTAGGTCTAGGACTTGAAAAACCACATCTTTTGTAACTGGCCCAAGTCTAAGAGGTAAGGTGATTGTTCCCTTGGATGAACGCTCTTCATCATCATATGCCTTGATGGTGATTTTGTTTGTAGAATTCACAACTTTATCAAAATATCCCAATTGTTTAATAGTGATCAATGTACAAATGTTTAGACCTGCTCCTCCATCTATCAGGACTCATTTTATTTGATGTTTGTGTATGAAGGCTTCAATGTGTAGTCGTGCATTATGTGGCTGACTTACGGAGGCATCATCGGCTTCTGTGAATGTAAGGGAGTGTGTAATGGAAAGGTATCCCACCATGGCTTGAAACTGGTCCACGTTCAGATCAGTAGGAACAACAGTTTCTCTCAAGATTTTGTCAAGAATGGATTTATGTGCGGGGGATATGCGCAAGAGTTCAAGTATGGAGATGAGCGCGGGTGTCTTCCCTCGCTATTCTATAAGGTCATACTCAGGTTTGGTTGATGAGGAAGCGATGTTTTTAGCTGGAGCACCTTGCAAAGTGAATTTACCTCAGCGGGTTGTAACATGACATTCAGAGGTAGGTTCGCAAGAAGATCCAATGCCTTTTAAGACAATCTTGGGTCTCTAGGTAGGATTCTCAGGGTTTTTGTCCTTGATGATAATGGTACAGACGTAATTGTCCATCGAGATGTGATTGATAGTTGAATCATAGTTGTAGGATGCTCTGGTATAGTTGGTTTGATCATCTGTGACTTTAGCTTTTCCTTTGTCATGTTTTGGGAATGGTTCCTTAAACATCTCATGTTCTTGATTGGATGAGTGCCCTTCAATCTCAATGTCACCCCTATCAATGAGATCTTGTATGATGTTCTTCAGTCGATGGCAATTTCCTATCTTATGACCCTTGCTCTTATGAAATTCACAATATTCATCATCATTCCACCAATTTGGTTTAACCTTTGGTTCATATGGAGGAAAATATGGAATAGTGATTACCTTGTTTGCCACTAGCTTTTTGAAAATTGACTCAAGTGGTTCTCCCAATGGAGTGTACTTCCTTCATGATTTAGAAGTTGTTTGAGTATTCACCTGATTTGATTCGAAAAAAATGAATTTGGGTCGCATTGTATTGGCATCAACAACACCATCATTGACTGTGTTCTTGTTTTTATTCCAAAATCTTGGCTTGTCTTTTCCTTTAAAGTCATCTTTGTTTTCCTTGAATATCTTAATGACTCCCTGTTCAATTAGGACCTTTTCTATCGCTAAGCCTTTTTCAATGACGTCCTTGAAGGTGGACAAACAAGCTTTCCTTAGATCATAGCGAATGTCTTTGTTAACATTTTGGGTGAACATCTCTACCATTTGTTTTTGTGGAATTTCACAAGAGCATCTGCTAGTTAGATTCCTCCATCTTTGTAAAAATGATGAAAAAGACTCTCCATCTTTTTGCTTGGTGTTGCACAAAGTAGTGACTGATATGTCTATCTCTATGTTGTAGGAGAAATGTTGAATAAATGCCTCTGCTAAGTCACCCCATGACTTAATTCCAGGTGGGATTTGGGAGAACCATTCCATAGCTTGATCACCTAAGCTTTGTGGGAATAATCTTATCAAATATGTCTCTTCTGCTGCTACCTCAATGCAAGCTATGAAAAACTATCTTATGTGTGCCTTAGGATCCCTTTTGCCTCTATACTTATCAAACTTAGGTGTCACAAAGTGTGTAGCAAAAGGAGGCATTGGAATGCTCTTGTCAAATGGATAAGGACATATGTCTCTCATTGTGTAAGTTGGCTTCGGTGTGTTTATGTCCTCCATTTTCTTTTGTAAGTCCCTAATTTGTTGCTCCAAATTGTTCTTAGGTGGAGATCGACTTCTTGGACCATACCCCATGCTTGAAACACCAATTGGAGGAGAAGCATGTTGCATATATGGATGATATTGATCATACACATGTTCATATGGAGGAGGTCTTTAGTGATGCTGCATATATGGACCACTTGGTATAGATTCATGTTGAGGAACGAAATATCTATTTTTTCCATGTATACCATACTCTATAGGCATGTCATGTTCTAATGTGTTGCCCCCAAATTTGACACAAGGTTTCCTTGTGTCCAAAGTTTGAGCATGCCTTTGAATTTCCAATTGCTTTGGTGGTTGATCCTTAGCATTGATATGTGATTGAGCATATTTCTCTGCATAAGACTTCCATAATGGTCTATGAAGGTGAGTGTCATATGCTTGACCATGTGTGTATGGGACCTCTAGTTTTTGAAACAAAGATGATGGTGATTCAGGCACCATATATGGTCCTCTATTTCCTCCACTATTAGGCCTCCTTTGATCCATGTTGTAGTGAGTTTGTTGCAAAGGTCGATTTTCCATTATTTGAGACATGTCAAAATCATGAGGTATCTTGGCTCCACTTTGTGCCATCACTTGTAAGAAATATCGTCTATCTCTCCTCATTATTTCCTCAACCAATCGATTGAAACGGGGATCCATAATGGAGTCTTCCACTTCTACTAAATGTATTGAAATGTTGTCCATATTGTCATTGAGTGTATCATTGTTGTTTGTAGTGTCCATGTTCTCAACATTTGAAATGTTTCTATAGACATCCATGTCAGGTAATGTAATATGATTAGAATTGAAAAAGACATCATTGTCATACTCATAAGAACTCATGTTTGCGGACTCTTGAACCTCTTTAGTTTCTCTCCTAGATTTTTGAAGATGGGTTTCAACCATGAACTAGGTATTGACCGAGATGTGTGAGACTAGATGAAAATGGAAAAAGAATGGAAGACCAAGAGTTGGATGGAATGTAAATGAATCTGAGGTGTACTTGCAATATCCAAAGTGTAAGACCAAGTATGTATGTAGTAGAGTAGGTGTGACTTCCAAAGAGAGGATAGTTTCTCTTGATGAGGTAAGTTGACCTTGACTCTAAGTAAGACCAAATGAGACCCAAAGGTGATAGACCTTGATGAGGGACCACTTAGCAAAATGTTGTTGTATGTAGTGTGTTGACAAAGTATGATGAGGACAAGCAAGTGACCTTTTGACTCAAGTTTAGACAAATGTGAATGTAATGCAAGATGCAAAGCAATGATGGACTTTGTGAGACCCAAAGACAAGTTGAATGCTAGATGAAAACCTGGAGAAACAACCTAGGAAGCTCAAGAATTCTGAAACTGATTGCTCTTGTTTGTTGGAATGTAAAATTTTTCCAATTTGTGAAGTTGTTGGTTGTGACCAAATCTGAATGTTTGACTATTTTTCGTGACAAGAGGACACAACGTTGATGAGGACTCAATGTTTGCAAGTGTTTAGACTCAAAATGACTCCAAGAAAAGTGTGTTGTTTGATGTAAAAATGTTTTGCATACACTTGAAGACACAAAAGGCACAATGTTTTGTTGTTTGGTCTTGAATGTTTTGAATGTTTAAAATAAGTCAAGCACAATTCTTATGGCTGGCCAAGACAATAGTTGTTGATCCCACATGAGGTTTTACCCCTGAGGCTACGCTATTAAGAGCGGATACTTAGATGCTTGACCTAACTGGCTCCACCCTCGGCACTCACTTCTCGGGTCAGCCAAGCATTAGTCCCCATGAAAACTCCCCGTGGTGAACTTTGTATCTCTACTAAGAACCGTATGTGTGTGGGCCGCTACCAGAGGTCCAACCTCCTGCCTCAACAACTAGAAGGATTTTGGCTTCTAAAACAAAAAGGTGCTAGTAAGGGCATCCACTTGTGTGGCCATACATGTGGCACTTTCAGCTCTGTAAATACAAAAGACTCCCAACCGATAGGAGTTACACCCTACAACTGATCAAATAAATTTGATCAAATGGGTTTATGGGGAGACATAGTGTCGGTATGAACTAATCAGCACACGTTATCCATAGTTTTCACCAAGAATACAGTTGTTTATAGTGGTTCAGAAGAGGTGGGTTTTCCTCACTACCAATTGGGTCGTTCTCTTCTCACTAGTAGTCCTAATGACCACACGGGAAGACAGGCCCTCTAAAGATTAAACAAAAAGAGCCTATTACTCAAGACACAAAAGATAATGATTCCATTTTAGTGCACCAATTGAAGTGTTTGCTAGTCTATGAAAACAAGGCACACAATAAAAATCCAAAAACCCTTGCCAAGGACCTGCAACAAATATTTATTAGTAGTTTGGATTGTTTGAAATAATCACCCCTTCCTGCAAGCACACAAGTTAGGTAAATTTTAGATCCAAAAGACTTTGTGAAATAGGGGCCTTCAACAATGCATTTTGTTGACCAATTCAAAGATCTGATTCATCATAAAAAAATACCACCTATAAAATTTCAATAGATTTCGAGAAATGTAAGAAAATCCAAAAAATTTGCTAATTTGCTCCAAAAATTAATTTTTTATGAAAATTCATATAAATTGAATAAGTGATCCAAAAAATCTGAAATTTTTACTAAATCCTTCTGATATTTTTCCTGACTTGCACAAAAAATTTGATGTCAAAATTCCGAGCCGTTTGTGAGATCTAATCAAAATAAGGAAAAAACCTAATTTTTAAAGATCCAATTTTTAGGGAAGTATTTTGCATCAAAATTAAAATCACAAAGAACATATCCTTTGTATAATTTTGAGATATTTCCAAAAATGTAAGAAAATCTAAAAAATTCTCCCATTTTCTCTCAAAATTAATTTTTTATGAAAAATCATAAAAAATTCATAGAAAATGAAAATGTGCTCCAAAAATTTTGAATTTTGGATTGAGAGCTCCTGGTACTTTCTTCAACCTGCAAAAAAAATTTGGTGCAAAATTTCCAAGCTGTTTGTGAGATATGATCAAATCTCTCCAAGATCTTGATTTTGTGTCCAAAACCCTAGCTGCACAAGGTTATTCTCCAAATTGTTTTACAAATCTGCAATATAGGGTTAGAAAAATCTGCAAAAAAACACAGATCTAACAAAAATCCATGTCCCATGGGGTGTTCCAAAATATTTATGGTGAAAATGGATAACAATAATAACGATATTGAAAGGCTAAATGAATTCAACCACAAAACCCTAGCCTAACAACAACAAAGATCCACCATAACATATGAAGATTACCTAAGACAATGCAAATCAAATGAAATCACAAAGATTATACAATCACATGTCCAATAGGGTTTGGATCTCCATTCTTCCTATCTCCATTGATCTTGCTTAATATATTTGCTCTCAGATTTTATGTGCACAAGAGCTCAACAAAGAACGGAATGTGTTTGCAAGTAGGATCGCCTATGTTCAAAAGCGTAGTGTAGTCAAGTAGTCAACGGGGGGTTTGATAATGAAGGAAGCATCTCCTTATATAGAAGACACTATATGAAATGGAGGGATAAGATTGAGAGGTGTAAAAGGAGGTTGGCTATGATTAGAGGGTAGGTAAAAGAAATAATAAAATAATGAAAGGGTAGGTATTGTATGAATTAAGAGATGAATGACATGTGTCATGGGTAGAAAAGGTTAATGAATTAATTAAATAAATAAAGATTTATTTAATTAATAGAAGAAGTGGGATCAATTAAATAAATAAGATATTTATTTAATTTAGGAAAAGGATAATTTAAATAAATAAACGTATTTATTTAAATGAGAAATAAGGCTAGAAGAGGATAAATGAATAAATTAAATAAATAAAGATTTATTTAATTAATAGAAGAATTAAGCTTAGATAATTAAATAAATAAAATTTATTTATTTAGACTGGACAATTTTGGGTGTCTACAGATATATCAGACAATGGAGGAGGAGATATAGATAGAGGATAATACTGGTAACCTAAAACTATTGTAGAAAATTGTGATGTTGGCTCCATAGGGACCTTAACTCCTTATTCCATGTTCCCAACACCATTTCATGTACCCATTCTTAGAAATAATTTTAAATCCAAACTCATAACATTTCTTTAAATTAGAGATAGGAGAGTCAGTATCACTAGCCTTAGAAAAAAGAAGTGTAATTAAATGAAGAAGAAGGACTAACTGAATTCATTGAAGAAGAAGGATTAATTATAGCATGAGAATGTGAATCCTTGTTAAATGAAGGAATTTAAAAGTTACAAGGGTCAACCTTATACTCATTAGGCCAATGGGGTGTAGTCTAATGAATCCTAGTCATCACCAAGATAGGCATTTTTAAAAGAAAAAGGAACATCATCATCAATACAAGGTGATGATGGGTTTTTATAGTTGTGTGTAGAAGAAGGTACAAAATTATGAAGAGAATGAAGAGTGTGATTCAATTGATCTAATTCAACCTCTAAAAAGCATTGAGATGTGTTAGGATTTGATCGTATTGTATAATTTTTTATTATCATATACAAATTATATAGATTGATGCAAACTAGATGAGACTACCCTCACCACATGGATCCATAACCTACAAAGAAGAAGGGTGTATGGTAAAGCACCTAGAATTATATATATGAGAGTGGGTAAAATAATAGGGCCAAACTCTATAGGTAGTGTAATTGTACCAAGATCTTGGTGACCAAAATTATCAAAGTCGCAAATACATAAATTTCTAGGAGAAATAGAAGAAGAATTAACATGAATAAAATGTAATAAATCAAGACCACATACATTGAGCCTTGATACAATACCAATGAGGGTACATTTGTACCAAAATTTTTAACATCAATAATTATTAGACAGGGGGTTGTATTGATTTTGAACTTCAAAGGGAAGAAGTTCATTTTGTTGAAAAGTAATATTAGTAGAATTAGAGTAAAAGCATTCAATAATAGCAACAACATCTGAGGGATTCACAAAATATTGTATATGTATCTTCTACAAATATTACTAAAGGGAAATACGATAAGAAGACAAAGTTTGTATTAGGTCCCAAAGAGAGATCTTAGAGTGTGTAGCTTAAAGTTGTTTAGCAAGATCATATCGTGAAACTCTCAATAGAAGCATGAGGAGGTGGTGGAGGAAGGGAAACATGGATAGAAATAATCTATTTGTTTGACCTAGTATTATATATGTGTGAGCTACTGAATGGTAATCAATAGCCACATACACATTAGAAGTAATTGATTTAGTTATTTTACCATAATAAACCAAAGGTCGTGAGGTATCAAAAATACCATGAATAATTATTTTAGGATGAGAGGATGGAGGTAAATTAGGTGTTGCATGCATTAATATTTTAGTGATAGAAGAAATGCTTTGAAAAATAATAAACTTATATGAGATTTCCTTAGTATGAGCAATAAAATGATTAATAATTATAAAGCTAGCATTATTATCTTCTTGAGGAATGTGAGATGCAAGTGAAGGAATAGAAGAAGTATGCCTAACATCTATTTGTGGATGTTTCAATGTGAGGTGAGAGTATGCATCAACTAACACTTAATGGATAAAGGGGAGGTATCAGAATGAAGAGAAGGTAATGTTATATAAAAATTATCAATGATTTCTTTCTCTTGCACCAAAATTTCCTCAAAACTAGGAGGAATTTCAAGAGAGGGATCAAAGGAATAGAGTGACATAGGGAGAGCTAAGTTACCATCGCATCTATGGAATGAAACATCTTGAAATGTTTCAATAAAGCTAAAAAGTGATATAACAAAAGAAGAAAACAAATTTATTTAAAAAGTAGAATGTAAGAAAGGAATATACAAGTCAATTGAAGATTTTTGTATTTCTCTTTTAGGACTATGGAATCTGGCTCAAGGCAATGGCTCAATTTTTTTGAAAAAATAATTCTCCTTTTTCATTTTGAGAATATTTTTAAAGTGTAAGAGTGGCACAATCACCAAAATGTGATGGATGAAAATTGAATCTAATGAAAGGAAACTAAGTTCTTTTAAGAGTAATTCCAACAATTACATTAGGATGAATTAGTGGTTAAAACTTATCTTAAAGTGTATGAGTAGTGAGATCACCAAAATATAGTGGATGAAAATTGACTCTAATGAAAGGAACCTAAGTTCCTTTAAGAGTAATTCCACCAATTACACTAGGATGACAGTTGTCCTTTTCAAAGAGTTTGACCTTAAGTAGAAAGATAAAAGTAAATAGTTAAAACATGTAAAAGAAACAAATTGGTGAAAAAAAATAATTAATAGAAAGATGAACACAAATTTTTAATAAATTTTTTTTTTTAACAAATAATAAAAAACATGGAGTTGAAAGGGGGAAGTCATTTCCTAGGATTTCCGTTGTGCCATGTAGAAATCTTCATATTGTCATCTATATAACAAAGTGTGGAAAAGCATCCAAAAATCATGAAAATCTGATCTTGTTGTTTAGCTAACCTACAAGACCATAAATGAAAAAATACCAATAAATACCAGATAATAAAAATATAAATAAATAGACTAATAACAAGATTTAAAATATTTTTTTTATATTAGATACCATGAAATCACAATACAACAAGGAAAATCAGAGTTCAGAGACTTCAAGTACATTATCATCTATTTCCCATAATAGCAAAAATGCCCTTACAAAAACCAACAATACATCATAAAGTCCCCATATATACAGAGATAATCAATGTCGTTAACCCAGTTGCCATGACAAACACAAAATACATCTTCAACCATATATAGTAGAGGACTAAGTAAACTGAAAGACCCCATCACTGGGGGTTATGGTACCATCGATTTTAGCCCAGGCAATCCAACCTGCAGGTCCATCCATCCAAATGGGTGAACAAACCGTTCTGCCACTGGGATATGCTCCATCTGCTGCAAAGGTTCTCTCATTTTAATCTCGTCCAGTTCCCTCATAAAGTTATGAAGGCCAATCTCAAAAGGTGCTTTGTCTTCCTCCTGTTGGTCCATGAAGATTTAAAATATTTTAAATGAACAAAAATAATTTTACAAATGGGAATTTACTTGCAAACCTCTTTACAATTGATTACTCTCAAATATCTATGTAATAAAAAGGAAAAAGAAAAATGTTTAGGTTTGTTTAAGGGATTTGCCTCAATCAAATCTATTTTTGGTATTTTTACTTCTATAACAATCAGGATAGAGAGGGATAAAAAGATTATGCACATTCTTAATGTAAGTGAATTTAGAAATAAGAACAATGACACACTAAAAATGAAGGAGAAAGGGATGTGATAACCCCAAAGTTCTTGGGGGCACAAAAAAAGAAAAATATTGTAGTAGCAATGAGAAATGAACATAATATCTTTTAGAGACTTGAGGAGGCCAAGAGAGAAAGAGAGTTTGGCAGAATGCTCTAAAGAGAGCTATAAATGGTTGTAGAATGTAAGAGAGTAGTTAGAGAGATTGAGAGTGTTGTTAGAGAGACCAAGAAATTACTAAAATGAAAATATTATATTCAAATGTGAGAGGAGGGAAAAAAAGGAAGTTATTTTTTAGTCAATTCCACTAATTTGGGAAGGTGACAATTGAAAAACACTAGTAATGGCCATAAATAGAAAAATATCATGGGATAGACATCCACATGATACACTAGTGTCTAGACAATTTATTATAAAAAACAACAAGTGGTTAGAAAAACATAAGGTTAACATAAAGGCATAGTAAAAAGTAACCATGGGAAATGAATTTTGAGCATCTCGAGGAGGAAAAAGATTGATGTGAGGGTTGAAATGAGAAAAAAAATAGACTAAGGGAATGGACATCAAAGTAGACACAGAATATAGCATGAAATTGCAAGGTTATGCAATTTTTGACATTACACATGCATTTCTCTTAGCTTTTTTTTGTTTTTAAAGTGCGTCGGGTAAAATTTTTAACGTGACCCGTGACACTGGCGCGACATGTCCTCCGGTAACACGTGAGCTAGAGGGTGACTAGACCTTGTGACCTTGTGCTTCACCACTGGAAGCTCTCACTAATCAAGCTAGGCCCCTAGCCCCATTTCTCTTAGCTTGTTTATATTAGGACATATCATTCATTTTTTTGTTTTATAGCCTTGTTAAAGGTGTAAAAATTGAATGTATGAACCTAATGTTGTAACCAATATTGTCGGGTATTTGCAAAGTTGAAGAAAAGGGTTTATTTGTCAGAGTTAAACTTGTAAAATTTGATCTCTTGATAAAATAAATTGTTATCCCATTCTCAAATTGTTTATGAACAAAAATGATCTGACCAGTGGTCATTTGGTGATGAACCAAATTGGAATTTTGTTTTAAATTCCAAGGGAGGATCATCAAATTTTCTATTGAAATTCTATGGAGATGAGTGATGATCTAATACTTCATTGACATTGGAAAACAATTTGCATGCCTCTTAAGAATGTGTATACGTTGAATCTTTTTTATAGATATTTTTTTATCAATGATCTTGGATAGCTAGCATCTTCTAATGTAACGTTTTTTTAAAGTCTCAAGTAAACTTTTTAACATGATCAATGAAGCTATCATGACACATCCTTTGGTTCCAACTGCAATGCTTTTGACCTAGAGTTATGAATTGGTGAGGTAAAAAACATGGGACCTCATCCCCAAAAAGCAATGCTAAGGCTCAAACCTATGAGCACATTGGATCAATGAAGGTACAAGCCTTGTGATCACAATGATCTAATGAGGGTTTGAACCTTAGTAGTCACAACTGTTGGCAATATAACAAGGATATTGAGAAGTTTGTTGATGATTATGGACATAACTGATTAAAGATGTTTTACTGTCTTGATATTATTATTTTGTCATTGATGTCAAGAAATTGATTTTCTAATTCAGTATGATGTTGCCATATCTTAAGAAATATGATATGAAGATCATAAAGAAGTCGGTAAAGACACAGGAAAGAATATGATGAATAACGGGATAAGTTATTCAATGGGCAACTCTACCACCACTTAACCAACACACTATGAGAAGAACCCATCTAATGTAACTTTGAATATTATAAATTTTATGTTAAATTAATCAATTTTAGTAATTTATTTTAAATGCTTTGATTGCTAGATATTTAATATGCCATATAATTTTGGGTACCCAAGGGTACTACTATATACTTTGATATGTATACTAGACATTCAATGTCAAATTGATTTATTTATGAAACGTATTTAAATAGATTCCATGCCTAGAGATATAAACTAAGATCCAAATCAATACCATTCATTGGAGGACATAGCCAATAAAATCCAACTTCAATCCTAAAGGAGAGTTGGATGTTGTTTATGGTCATTTCCTCTTTTGATTTGATTTGATGTGAACATGCTAGGACTAGGTAAAATGATGCAAAATTGGTCCAATATTCAACATAAACAAACAAATACAAAACTAGAAGCTAACATAGAAGTATAGATTTTGAAATGAGACACAAAGAAGAATTTGTTACTAAAATCTAGAGCTAAAAGTGTCAATAAAGTGTGCTAAGTTCCATCGACACAAAGGTGCTTATTGTTAGCTAAGAATTTGGATTACATATTAGGATGCTCTATAGATCATTCCTCCAAAATTTAGCCAAAAAGTGTTGGTTAGGTGTGCAAATTGGAATAGACCTAGGGTTTTCGCTTGTTCAAAGTCTAAAATTTTTCATCTATGTTTGCTTTATGCAAATCTGCAACTTTCTATTATCAAATATGTAACCTACACATAGAGAAGAGAGGGAAATGGTTGTCTTATATAAGGGTTTCCCTAAGTCAAACCCCATGTTGGTATTTCGTCCTCCACAACTATAGTGATGAGAAAGAGAGCTTACCCTTGGTAGAGTAGAGGCTAGATCATAAATGAAATGTTGAATTGACAAGATTATACCTTAGGATTGATAATGGTGGTGTTGTAATTCTCTTTAGATAAGTCTTCCAAGTCTTGATGCAATAACATGACAAATCGTAACGAAATTTGTCATGAAAACATATTTGAAAATAAGTTGTAGCTTAGTGCTCCTTGTACTCAAATTTTCTCTTGAATGAAGGAATTAGGACTCTTGAATTGGAATGATAGCATGTTGTAATACCCTAAAAATGGTCATCTAAACCACGAGTCTGTGATCTCAACTACATCACCAAGGTCCTAACCAAAGACAATTAAATCAATCTTGAGCACCTAATTAATTAATTCTTAAATCATCAATTGCACATGGTAAATAAATCATCTTAAATTAATTAAATATTTATTTAATTAATTAATCATTCCAAGTAAATCAATTTGATCAATTATCCTATTTATTTAATTAAATATCTTAGTATATTTAATTAATAAATCAATTTGCCATTAAATCATTAAAAATAAATTAATTTGAAAAAAGGAATTGAATTTGGAAAAAGGAATCAAATTGAGATATCTTGAAAATCTAATAAATTGAAAAATCTCAGAAAAGCAATTAAATCAATTAAATCTCAAAATTGAATAAAAATATGGAATAAATTAGTTTTTCTGATTTTATCTTAATTTTAGCTTAGTTTCCTTTAAAACTGAGAAAAGCAGTCAATCACATCAATTCACCTGGATTGTGCTTCCTCTTGGAGAATCTTGACTGCTCATCATCATTCGATCTGAATTGTTGGTTTCTTTCTGGATTTTTTATAAATTCAGGCCCTCATCTCCCAATCAGAAAACCCTGGAGATTTTATTGTTATTATGATGTTTTTGCTCTAGGTTCATTGAGATTATGTGCATTGAGATTATTGCATCTTAGTCCTTTGCATATTAGTTTAATCATATTACTTAAATCATATAGCTTGATAATCATTGCTTGCATTCATAGAGCTTTGTTTGTTTAATCTTGTGTCCATCTAGCTTAATATTGAATTCATTTAATTTAATCTTGCATTCATATAGATTTAAATCCTCCATCTTGGTGTAGTCTAGTCACTGGTATTGCTTAGACAAATCTGAGAGCAAGTCTATACTCGCATCTTTTAGGAGGCAATAGGCCGATTTGTTATGGTTTTAATATATTCATGGATTATATTTGTCTAACCATGCATGCAATGACTTATTGAAGTGTTTGTGTCTTACAACTTACAAATTACCACTTTTTACACACATGTCCCATTTAATCAACATGACCCATTTAATCAACTTGTCAAAACAAAGCAAAATATGATCCAAAAAGAAGAAGAAAAATCTAAAAGGACACAAAGGCCCACTAAGAAATTGAAAGAAAAATCAAAAGTTATATGGGTTCCTAAGGCACTTGTAGAAGAAATGCATTCTAAGGAACTACAAACACATGAAAAATAAAAAAACCACGTGGATTCCTAAGCGGCTCCTTGAAGCACAACAGTCTAAAGAAATCCAAATTGACATCCAAAATTGTTGTTCCTCCATCCAAACTTTCCAAATCTATTCTTCCATCACCTCCTTCATCCATTTTGGATCCTTATGTCCCAAAATCCCTAGTTGTTCCTCCATCCAAATGTCTAAATCTGAGATCCACTTTTCCTCAATCACCCCATGACCCCTCAAGATGTGTGCCAATGGTGATCTCCCCAACATTTCCATTCACTCATGCACCAACCTTTCAATATCTGATCCATTATCCAACACCTCTTTTTCACCCTTCCATCCCCCTTATCCAATCCTTTGCATAAGACTTTATCCTAGTTTCATTTCATCATCCTACCAACATCTTTGAGCATACCTTCATAGCCATGGTCTATTGCAAAACATATTCCAAGGGTACCATCCAAAGAAGCGAGACACTGGAGTCCTTCTTCCATCTCCTATCATGCATCCAATATCTTCCAAAAATGAAAAAAAAATCAGAAAAGAAGTAAAGAGAAATAATTTCATTCATGTGTGAAAGCCACTTCTTGTGGCCCCTTGGGCAAGCACCATGATGAAAATCTGGCAAACAGGTGTCATGTGTAATCCATTATCCTCTTGTACTTTACACTAGGGGCAAGTTCCATCCGTGTACATCCATCTATTATCCCTCTTCCTCCATTATCCCTTATTCGCTCTATCTACATGCATATCCCTTTTCCACCTTTGATCTTGACAAGGTTAAGGATCTTTACAGGCTTTGCATCTCCTATCTATTGCACTTGATCCACACCCTTCAACTCCTATCCATTATTTTATCTATTTCTTACTTTTATCCTTCATTACCACCTTTGATCTTGCTTATCCTATTTGCCTCCTATCTAAAACCCATCTCTTGATTTTGATCAAAATTAAGGACATAGAATGTAACAAACCTCTTGACATGGTCATTTCTTTGGACCATATGACATTCGTTACACCATACCCTTGCTTTATATTTCTATATTTGGTCCCTTTTCTTGGATTGACATTGCGAGATAGTCCTTGGAATCGCGTAAGCCTCATCCATCATTCACTTATCCATTTTTATCCCATTTATTCATTCATTTGCTCAAAATCCCTTTCACCTTGCTAGACACAAGGGGCGAACATTAAAAAATCATAAAAATCATAAAATGTCCTGAAAAAATCATAAATATCCTAAAAAAAATCATAATAATCATAAAATATCCTGAAAAAAATCCAAAAAAAAATAGAAAAAATGTCCTTAAAAAAAGCCCTAAAAATAAAAAACTCACAAAATTAAAAATTGAAAAATCAAAGCAAGAAAGCATAGACCATCCATCAAACCAAATCAACAACAGACAAACTCTCAAAGTCTACAATCAAACTTATCGCATGTCTTGTTAATAAATCTATCAAACTCTATCAAACATCAACATGTCTTATACAAGGAAGGGTACACTCGAAACCAAACAGATCGGTCTTATACGGGGTACTCACTCTTTTAAACCAGACATTCCTATCAATGATCACACAAATCAAAACAATGGCATAGATCAATATGTCTACTGGATTTTGTCCAGGTTAGTCTTATTTCTTTTACTGAAGTGCTCCATTTATCAACACAAATTTGGCATTTCCTATTTTATTTCTCGCTTTCCTACATCTTCGCTTTAGCTTGTACATATCCTTCAGTCGCTTTTGTGACACCCTGGTTCTTTTAGAACCCTCATGGCTTGAAACCAATTAACGTCCTAGTCTTAGGGTAATCGACTGATCAATCTAAATGTCCTAAGCAGTTTAACCAAGTCATCTTTCTCTTGGTAGTACCAGGTCATCCAATCTAAGTTAGACACTTGTCTCTTATCCACTGCAAGGTTTTACCATCGAGTAAACACACAAAACAAGAACATTGGAAACAATCACTAAAATTGTTTGAGGTATGATTGAAATTTTCTTTGTGTGTTGTCTTTTAAATTGATTTTCATTTGTTATTCCCTCTGAGTAACTCGAGGAAGTCTATCTTGACTAAGAGGAGCAAGGACTGGGGGCATAATACTTTTCTTTGTTTTCTACTTGTAGGAATAATTCTGATGATTTGGAAACATCTCATAAGCGGGGTGTTTGTGATAAGTGCCTTCACATCAAGGTGAACTCGCCACACATACCTCAACTTCATTTATTTGTATGCTACAGGGAGGTTGGAATTATTTCCTTGTCTGTTTGAGTAAATTTCTTTATTATGCAATATTGGATGCATTCTTAATCTGTCCTAGGATATGAATGATAAAAGGGTCATTGTGGACAAGATACTAAGTATTGCACACTAGCAACATTCAGGTCATCTTGGCTCTTTATACCTTGGTTCTTATGTTCACTTGCTAGATCAAAAGGGCATGACAATCAGGTCATCCTGGCTTTTCATGCCTTGATGCTTATGTCTATTTCCGACATTGTAAAACACTCAATGATGATAACTAAGCATACCAAATCCAGTGACTAAGTTTTAGGTTGCATTCATCCAAAATTTTGTGCATTTCAAGTGATTTCAACATGATACAATTTATCTCTTTGTCTTTTGAATGAGAGCCTGAATTTGAAACAATCATCATTTCTTCATTAAGTGGTCGACTGCAAATCATCATCATCGACATGACTGAGTACTTGTGTATGGAATTTACAATTCCTACATGAGATGTTAGTTGCATACATGAGAATATCATATAGATCCAAAATCCATTGCATATTCATTTACATCCATAGTATTACATTGAAAAAACAAAAAACTATAGTAAACATGGCATGGCATTCACATATACATTTGCATCATCATGTTCATCCATTAAGTTATTCATTTGCATGAAAAAATAAAAATATCCATGATCATAAGCAATATAGACATACATATAAATCATCTCATATCAATCAACACAAGTACAATGAGGTCGAATCATGTGTCGTGTATATATATATATATCATCAAAAATCTCAATGTCAAAAGGGTACAAATGATCTCAAAATGTCATATACAATATCAAAGCAAGAAATATATTGAATACAAAAAAGGGGTACAAAATCTGGGAGATACAAAAATCTAACTCTCCGCCTCTCCTTCATCGCTCGGAGGAGGAGATGGTGGCTTCTGAATAGGGGCATCATCCTATTTGGGTGCCCTAGCTCCCTTTGACTGATCCATATACTGTGAATAAGGCACAACCTGCCTATCCATAGGGACTGATGTGCTATAGGCTGCCACGTAAGATGCTGCCTTGCTCGTTTGATGAACAACCTCGCGTTGAAGGTTGTCACACTCTGCTCTCAAGCTCTGGACTTGTTGATCCCGCTCTGTTATCTAAGTCTGAGCAACTGCCAGCCATGTCTGTAGTCCACACACTCTACCCCTCAAGGCACAAATGATATTTGTAGGTTCCTAACCTCCTGCTCCAACCTCCTCACCTCTACCACCCTGCTCCTCTTTCCTCAGTCAGACCTATCTAGGAGCATCCTCACCGCCAGGGTTCATTGCCACACCCATCTCTACATCTACTGTGGCCTCTCCTCCCCTATCACCACCTACATCTCCACCAACTTCTCCCAATGACCCTCCCTCTCCCCTCTGACGTTGTCATCTTGTGATAGGTGCTTTGCTATTGCTCACACCCAGATCTCCTCCTCCCCTCCTAAGTTTCACCTCTCTCTAAGTTCACGCAAGAACATCATCACCCTCATCTATCTAAGGGGCAGGCTCTCTAGGATTTGTGAATTAAGGTAATTGATGTCTCTGGAACCAATCCCTAAACTGGGGAATTACCCCCGCATCTGCAACATCATCTAGATAATCCCACCATTGTGGTTGTAATCCTGATAACTCTTATATGGCCAGGGCATATGATAGTCTATACCCCCATCCTCGCCTCTCCTCATCAACAAATCTGGCATAAGCTGTAAACTCCTAGGAAACACTCTGTGGCCTCCCATACTGCCTCAAAACTCTACTAACTACAAAACGCTCAATGATCATTGAAGATCTACCCAAAAGTGGTTGATTCGTAAACATATCTCTCTGCTGCCTCCTCCAATCATCTCACACCTCTAAACCCCTGTATAGTCTCCAGACTACTACTATCATGCCATCTAGTTGTCGCCTCTAGTAGTTAGTCTTCCTTAGGTGGGGTTGTGTGATATATCCTGCATATCTCTATACAATCGGCTGACTCTCTTGTCGCACATCATCCACAATCGGCCTACAAACTAGGATGTGCTCCCAGACCCAAATTTGCAAAACTAATACACTGACTGCCATACTCTTTGCCCCTCTATAGGCGATCTCATACATCTCGTGGTACATATGGGCTAGTAAGCATGGGCCCCAACCTAATCTCACAGGATGAGTAAGAAATCTCTCTAGCATCCTACCCCATCCACACAAAAATCCCTGTTGTCCTCTATCTGGCATCACAAAGCAGCCTATAATACCAGCCAAAACACAAGCAAGGGGGAACTATGCACCATATCTGATCAAAATATTGTCCCATATGATAGAACGATCAAGGATAGTGTCATCATGAAATATGCGTCTAACTATCGCAATACCTTGTCGTGGTGCAACATCGTAATCCACCTTATCCCCAACAAAAGGTATCCTCAAAATCCTGTATATGTCCTCAGAAGTGATAGTCATCTCCCTAGTCGGCAAGTGAAATGTGTTGTGCTCACTATGGAATCGCTCAACTAAAGCAATCAACAAACCATGATTTATGTGGATATCAATCATCTGAAGCAAGTATCTAAATCCACACAATCCAATGTGTCCTCTTTGTGCATATGACAAGTCTTGCACTAATCTCATAGTAGGTGGAAATGTACATATAAATTGAATATCTAGCAACTGAACCTACAAAATTCAACAAAAAAATCATCAGTACGTGACCAAATTTGAGCTAAGAATGTGTCAAAAATGCTAAAAAATTTAAATTTACAACATTGAAAATAAAAAATTGATGATTAGACTCTCAAACATATGCATTGTTTCTCATACGATGAAACATAGAAATGTAGAAAATTCATATGAGTACATATTACGAGTTGTATATGGTGAAAATGGATAACAATAATAACAAAATTGAAAGGCTAAATGAATTCAACCACAAAACCCTAGCCTAACAATAACAAAGATCCACCATAACATATGAAGATTACCTAAGACAATGCAAATCAAATGAAATCACAAAGATTGTACCATTACATGTCCAATAGGGTTTGGATCTCCATTCTTCCTATCTCCATTGATCTTGCTTGATATATTTGCTCTCAGATTTTATGTGCACAAGAGCTCAACAAAGAACGGAATGTGGTTGCAAGTAGGATCGTAGTGTAGTCAAGTCCTTAAGATGAATGATTAGCTAGGTTGATTAGGATGATTGATTAGGGTTTGATAATGAAGGAAGCATCTCCTTATATAGAAGACACAATATGAAATGGAGGGATAAGATTGAGAGGTGTAAAAGGAGGTCGGCTATGATTAGAGGGTAGGTAGAAGAAATAATAAAATAATGAAAGGGGTAGGTAGTGTATGAATTAAGAGATGAATGACATGTGTCATGGGTAGAAAAGGTTAATGAATTAATTAAATAAATAAAGATTTATTTAATTAATAGAAGAAGTGGGATAATTAAATAAATAAAATATTTATTTAATTTAGGAAAAGGATAATTTAAATAAATAAATGCATTTATTTAAATGAGAAATAAGGCTAGAAGAGGATAAATGAATTAATTAAATAAATAAAGATTTATTTAATTAATAGAAGAATTAGGCTTAGATAATTAAATAAATAAAGACTGGACAATTTTGGGTGTCTACATTTTGCCCCTCTTTGAGACAATGCGGCTTGTCACGTTGTTTCAAAGAAGATAAGATGAACTGATACAGAGTTACCCCAAGATGGGAATGATATGCCCCCTCGAGAGATTAGGTGAAAATGTCTAAAAAGATTGCAGATAATCTCTCAATAAGAAAGACGAGATAGAATGGACTGACCGGATAAAGAAGACTAACTCGAGAAACGAGGGTTAGGGTAGTCTATAAGATAGACCACGGGCAAAATACATCCTCATTGTCATCCACACATCCACGAGAGCAGAGTGCAGAGCGAGAAAAGAGCAGCAGCAATGGCTTTCGTTCACAGATTTGACCGCGTTTGTCGATTTCAGAGGCCAATAGAGGCAGGAGAGCCGGTAAGTACCACCAAACCTCCTCGTACTTCAATGCATTTATGGTTGTCATTAATGCATGGTAGATAGGACAAGAAATGTGCTTTAGGTTAGGGTCCAAAAATGTCAAAAAACGTCTAAGCGTGTCTGCGTTGGTGCCAAGCGCATATGTGTCCGCTAGGCGCGTCTGGGTTTGTGCCAGGCGCGTCTGTGTTTGGAAACGTGTTTGCGTCGAATGCGGCCGCGTTTGTGTTGTGTAGGAGCGTCTGTGCCAAGAAGGCACGTCTATGTCGCCCAGGCGTGTCTGTGCAGAGCATAGGCACGTTTGTGTTTTTCAGGCACGTCTATGCAGTCTTTAAGCACGTTTATGTCAGGAAAGTGCGTTTATGTCCAAAAATGTGAATTTGCGTCTTCTAGGTCAAATCGACAGTTCTTTGATAAACATACGCTATCAATTGGATAAGCTGCTAAGAGGATACACTCAAGCAGGTCCTTTAGGGAAGACTAGGATAGATCAAGGCACTTTGTGATAAACAGTGAGTACCAAGATAGAGTACTTTGTGATGAACAGGGAGTACTAGAATGTGAGCAGCACTTTGTGATGAACAGCGAGTGCAAATGTGAGCAGCACTTTGTGATGAACAGGGAGTGCAAAACACGTAGTACTTTGTGATGAACAGGGAGTACCACTAGGATAGAAGCAACACTTTGTGATGAACAGTGAATGTCACTAGGATAGAATGCCATATGTACTTAGATAAAAAGTAGCATTTTGTGATAAACAGTGAATGCCACTATGACTGACATGATTGATTTGCTTGACTGCAGGAGTATTTGCCGATGCTAGAGTCACAAGAGAGATTCCTGTCGACACAAAGATTGCGACCTAAGTTGACACTTGAGGACCGAGCAGCGATTGAGGCTATGGGATTGAGACATGTTCTGTATGTGCCTGAGTTTCGAGCGAACATGGGACTACTGACTGCACTGGCAGAGAGATGGCACTCTGAGACTTGTACCTTTCATTTGCCGATGGGTGAGATGACAGTCACCCTTGAGGATGTATACAGAATTTTGCGGGTACCGATCGACGGGGAGCTGATTTTGTACGATCGAGATGGAGACAGGGAGGCCTTGAGATGAGTGTTCCAGGACCCTGGATTGGAGATGAGGGCCAGGCATGTGGCTTGGGACACTATGACTGCTACAGGATTGGTGCTGCCCGCAATGATAGGAGGAGCGATCAGTGGGTTCCTGTGTCCTGATAGAGCGACACGGGGGTTGGCTGTGGGCTGGGGAGGAGCATTGGAGACGTTGGTGACACAACACACCAGATATGCCTGGGGACCATGTGTGCTGGCACACTTGTACTATGAGTTGCATCAGTTTGTATACGACGGATCAGTGGGATTGGGTTGCGGGGTGACATTGTTGCAGGTGTGGGCTTATGAGCATCTGGCAGTGACAAGACCTATACATTTCAGGGGCAGAGGTCATGGACGCAGTTTCGTGCACTTGTATGATATGATCACGTCATAGCCATGGATTGGCAGGTTAGAGCACTAGCGGTGGGTGATAGATGATATTGATGTGGCCATATGGAGGCCATACCTGGGATGCGAGGAGTGGGAGGATGATGCGGTAGAGCTGCCCTACACCTTTTGGAGCAGGTACCTGATTGGGCGGACGCCCTATGTACTAGAGAGACATCTTGTGGATAGGGTTGGTAGGCAGTTTGGCAGGATTCAGAGGATGCCACGAGGCTCAGGCATGTATGTGCGGTCAGTTAGGGATTAGGCGCAGTTTGGACCCTTGTTAATATATGATCAGGCTGTGACGTAGCTAGTAGAGATGGTGCCCCTACCCTAGGACATGTGGCCAGAGATTGAGGATGTCGGCATGGATGCCGAGTACACAGCCTACTGGGCCAAGCATCCATTCCCATGCCTGATGGATCCAGGAGAGTTATTTGAGGGAGATGGTGGTGGGGATGATGATGATGATGGAGCTGATGGGGGCAGAGGCTGACAGAGGAGGAGGGGGCAGTTGGAGAGAGGAGGGTTGCACCGCGGAGGGAGGGTGGAGAGGAGAGGCAGGCTCGGGTGGTGAGAGGTCACGGTGGATTGCCGCTACAGGTGCCAACATCACAGGGTCCCAGACAAGTGTAGGTACAGGGATAGGGACAGGTACAGGGATAGGTACCAGTACAGGTACAGGCACAGGGGCAGGCACCCGTACAGGGGGAGCCATAGGGGGCTGATGCAGAGGAGGATGAGCTGACTGAGCTGAGGGAGATCTGCCAAGGACAGGCAGATGAGATTCAGGACCTGGAGAGGGAGAGGGATAGGCTTAGGAGGCGGCTCAGAGATATTGAGCAGGAGCGAGACCAGGCCATTCAACGCTACACAGAGGCTGAGACAGCACTGAGGGCTGGGAGACAAGCAGCAGAGGACACAGGGGTCGGATATGCCTATGTTCTGCGAGCCAGGGAGGAGATTGCCTACTGGCGGGATCTCTATTATGGTGCAGTGCCAGTGGATCAGCGGGCGAGGAGCTTCCATAGACCATCGCGGACAGCGACAGCTATGGGAGGGAGCCGGAGGAGACAGGCATCCAGTGGTGGGGTCATGGGTCCTCCACCACCACCAGATAGAGGGGACAGGAGGGATGATCCCAGGGCAGGTCATTCAGGGGCTCAGATTCCATTGAGGCCAGGCGGCTCCGAGGGAGGGAGTTCATCATAGCCTTAGAGGGCTCCCTATGTATCAGTATTGGACCATTTTTGTATGATGATGTAGACACCTTCGGGTGATTGTAGCCATATGATTTTTGACATCATTGTATCATGACACTTTATATATATATATGAGATGATTCATCTTTACGACAGCTATATGCATGTGTACCTATGTGATGAGATGTTCTTATGTGATGCTTATGATATGGATGCAAATATGTATATAATGCAATGTAATATTTTTGTTCTTTTATGTTTTATATATGTTATGCATGATGCAAATGTGAGTGTATGTAATGCAGATGAATATGAAAATGCAAATGTAAATTGTGCTAACAGGTGTTGTGTGCAGGATGTGATGCCATTGTGATATCTATATGTATGTATGAAATGCTTATATGTGGCAATGTAGGTGCAACTACATGAAATGCAAATCTTTTTGGTGTGTCATTATACTCAGTCATGTGATAGTAGGCTACGCGGACTCGAGAAGGACGATGGAAGTCAATCAAGAAAGGGGGATGAAAGACAAAAGATATGAAAGTGAAAGAGCTTCTTGTGCGTTACCATCATTGAGCTTTATTATGGCAAGTAGGTTATGACAATCGAGGCATATGTTCGACCCAGAAAGTCATTATACCTGTTTGCATGGAGACAAGACAATCACAAACAAGGAATGCCCCAGTTCACACTAGACTCACAGTGTCCTCATATCCTTGGACAAGTCATAGCATTACTAAGAGACGATCCACAGACAACAAATACAAATAGGTGACGATACCCCATCCTCGCCTTTCTAGTCAAAGACATCTTGGAGATAGAATCTCTAGTCAGAGACATCCTGGAAAAGCTAAAAGACATGTCACCAGAAAGAAAAAATCAAAAGAAAATCAAGACTCGACACCAACATTCATTGTAGTCCTCACGTCTAGTGTCTCTTGTCACTTATATAAGTCTTATTTGATTGTGATCACAATGTTTACTTTCACAAAAATGATAGATAGCACTGAACCATATGTTGTCTGAGTTTGTTGAAAGATTTGATTTGTTGAAGCCCATTTTTGCTGCTGTGTCACATCTGGAACTGATTGAATCCATGAAACTGATACCTTATTGCAGAGAAGATGAAACTTTATTGCGGATCTGTGTGCGGATAGACTGAAGGAAGCTGGAAGAAACTGTACTCCTCGAAACATGTGATGTTTTCAGTTCCACACCCATCACTAGACGTGAGATTTGCCTTAGCCACAGATAGGATTTGATTTATTATGGATGGAAAGGGAGGTTTATTATGAATGGATAACCAATCTTGGGTAGATCAATGACAAGCCATGATGGGAATGAGTAAGTTTATTATGGATGAATTGGTTGTGAGTGTGTGCAAAGTGAAAGGATGAAAGTGAATCCTGAAGGAGGGAGGAGAAATGTCTCTACGCATGGCGCTGGTGACCTAGTTTTCACCATGGTACTTGCCCAGGGTGTCACCGAAGTGGTTTTCACCGTTGGACGAAATATTTTTCTTTACTTTTTTTATTTTTTTGATTTTTTTGTGTCACAAGGCGCCTGTTTGCCAGGTTTTCACCAAGTGACGATTTTTTTGTTTTATAGTTTTTTTTGTATTTTTGAAATTTTTGAATTTTTTTGTATTTTTTGAATTAGGATACTCTAAAGAGCTATGTGTAAAACCTACGAAGGTGCATGTTGTTGATAGGATCCTCCAAAGGTTCACCTTCTGTAGTTGAGAGCTGATATGCCCCAGATTCATATGCTGCTGCAATGATGTAAGGACCAAGCCAATTTGGTTCGAACTTGCCCTTCTTCTCTCTGTCTTGCTGATTTTTAGGATTTTCTTTGAGAACTAAGTCACCTACCTCAAATGTGCGAGGCTTGACTTTGTGATTGTACTTGCATTGGTCCTTGACTGAATGATGTGTAGCTTGAGTGACTGTCTTCCTTGATAAAGGAACTGAGATAGAATTACTAGTTTGTGGACTACGTAGGCCCATATGCGTGTCACCTAAAGAAGTATAGGCATCCCTGATAACAAAGTCCTTTGAGGAAGCTCCATTAAAGGTCCATGATGTATCGCCAGAAGGGAAATGATGTGTGGAACAAGTGGATGAGTTATGAAGGCTTATGATTGCAAAAAGAAGTGAAAGTATGATAGCATGATGGAGACTTAGGATCAACAAGTGTGCTTTTTGACTTAAAATTTTAGAACTTTTGCCCCCAGTTATTTTGGTGCTAGGGGAGATGAACTCTTGTTCTTTTTCTTTTATAGGAGTTTTATCCTTGACTTTGATTTTTGCAGAGTCCAATAGCTTTTGATTTTGATTTGGACTAAAGGACTTTTCTTTAGTTTTGACTTTTAGTTTTTTCTTTTCAATGCTTGATTTTTCATCCCTGATGAGTAAGGGCTTTTGTGATTCTTGTTGATCCAAGTCTGGAAGTGGAGTGGAAATGGAATGAGTGGATGATATGGTAAGGCTATGTGAGTTATCAAGAGGGTTGGCGATACACTCAATAGATTCTTCATTGGAACCATTCTTAGGAGTATTGATATCAAGAGATGCTTGCACCACTAGAGGAGATTTGCATTCGGACTTAGTAGCCACAACACTGGGTGGTTCACACCCAATTCCTTGGCATTAAAAATTGTTTGTAGGTTGTTCATGTTGACTGAATACCTTAGGAGATAATGGGAGTTGGTCAACATGAAATATATACTCACCACATCCTAGGTCTTTAATCTTGAACTTTTCCTTTAGCTCTGCTTGTTTGGATGTAGAAGCTTTCAAGGATTCTGGATCCACATATGCTGATGAAGGAATAGCTTCACGATTGACTGGGATTGTTATTTCTGATCGAGGTTGCAGATTGTTGCAATATATGAATGGATTTGGATCCGCTTTGACGGTCACTTCAACTCCATTGTGTGGAAACTTGATACATCGATGATATGTAGATGGTACTGCGCTCATCTCATGAATCCAAGGACGTCCCAAGAGTATGTTGTATGTGAGATCTAGATCAAGGACCTGAAAAACCACATCCTTTGTAACTGGCCGTACTCTGAGAGGCAAGGTGACTGTGCCCTTGGACGAACGTTCTTCATCATCATATGCCTTGATGGTGATTTGATTTGTAGAATTCACAGCTTTATCAGAATATCCCAATTGTTTAATTGTGCTCAATGTACAAATGTTTAGACCAGCTCCTCCATCTATCAGGACTCGCTTTATTCGATGTTTGTGTATGAAGGCTTCAACATGTAGTGGTGCATTATGTGGCTGACTTACGGAGGCGTCATCAGCTTCTGTGAAGGTAAGGGAATGTGGAATGGAAAGGTATCCCACCATGGCTTGAAACTGGTCCACGTTCAGATCAGTAGGAATGACGGTGTCTCTCAAGATTTTGTCGAGAATAGCTTTATGAGCGAGGGATATGCGTAAGAGCTCAAGTATGGAGATGAGTGCGGGTGTCCTCCCTAACTATTCTACAAGGTCATACTTCGGTTTGGTTGATGAAGAAGCGATGTTTTTAGTTGAAGCACCTGGCACAGTAATTTTACCTCAACGGGTTGTAACATGACATTTAGAGGTAGGTTCGGAAGAAGATCCAACACCTTTTAGGACAATCTTGGGTCTCTGGGTAGAATTCTCAGGGTTTTTGTCCTTGATGATAATGGTAGAGACGTAATTGTCCATCGAAATGTGATTGATAGTTGAATCATAGTTATAGGACGCTCTGGTATAGTTGGTTTGATCATCTGTGGCTTTAGCTTTTCCCTTGTCATGCTTTGGGAACGGCTCCTTAAACATCTCATGTTCTTGATTAGATGAGTGTCCCTCAATCTCAATATCACCTCTATCAATGAGATCTTGTACAATGTTCTTCAGTCGATGACAATTTCCTGTCTTATGGCCCTTGCTCTTATGAAATTCACAATACTCATCATCATTCCACCAATTTGGTTTAACCTTTGGTTCATATGGAGGAAAAATTGGAACTGTGATTACCTTGTTTGCCACTAGCTTTTTGAAAACTAACTCAAGTGGTTCTCCCAATGGGGTGTACTTCCTTCGTGATCTGGAAGTTGTTTGAGTATTCACTTGATTGTTTGTAGAACTTGATCCCGAAAAGATGAATTTGGGTCGCACTGTGTTGGCATCAACAACACCATCATTGACTGTGTTCTTGTTTTTGTTCCAAAATCTCGGCTTGTCTTTTCCCTTAAAGTCATCTTTGTTTTCCTTGAATATCTTAATGACTCCTTGTTCAATTAGGACCTTCTCTGTTGCTAAGCCTTTTTCAATGACATCCTTGAAGGTAGACAAACAAGCTTTCCTTAGATCATAGCCAATGTCTTTGTTAACGTTTTGTGTGAACATCTCTACCATTTGTTTTTGTGGAATTTCACAAGAGCATCTGCTAGCTAGATTTCTCCATCTTTGTAAAAATGATGCAAAAGACTCTCCCTCTTTTTGCTTGGTGTTGCACAAAGTAGTGACTGATATGTCTATCTCTATATTGTAGGAGAAATGTTGAATAAATGCCTCTGCTAAGTCACCCCATGACTTAATACCAGGTGGGAGTTGGGAGAACCATTCCATAGCTTGATCACCTAAGCTTTGTGGGAATAATCTCATCAAATATGTCTCTTCTGCTGCTATCTCAATGCAAGTTGTGAAAAACTGTCTTATGTGTGCCTTAGGATCCCCTTTTCCTCTATACTTATCAAATTTAGGTGTCACAAGGTGTGTAGGAAATGGAGGCATTGGAATGCTCTTGTCGAATGGATAAGGACATATGTCTCTCATTGTGTAGGTTGGCTTCGGTGCATTTATGTCCTCCATTTTCTTTTGTAAGTCCTTGATTTGTTGCTCCAAATTGCTCTTAGGTGGAGATCGACTTCTTGAACCATACCCCATGTTTGAGGCACCCATTGGAGGAGGAGCATTTTGCATATATGGATGATATTGATCATACACATGTTCATATGGAGGAGGTCTATAGTGATGCTGCGTATATGGACCACTTGGTATAGATTCATGTTGAGGAACACCATATCTATTTTGTGCATGTATACCATACTCTACAGGCATGTCATGTTCTAATGTGTTGCCCCCAAATTTGACATGGGGTTTCCTTGTGTCCAAATTTTGAGCATGCCTTTGAATATCCAATTGCCTTGGTGGTTGATCCTTAGCTTGGGTATGTGATTGAGCATATCTTTCTGCGTAAGACTTCCATAATGGTCTGCGAAGATGAGTATCATATGCTTGACTATGTGTATGTGGCACCTCTGGTTTTTGAAGCAAAGATGATGGTGATTCAGGTACCATATATGGTCCTCTATTTCCTCCACTATTAGGCCTCCTTTGATCCATGTTGGAGTGAGTTTGTTGCAAAGGTCGATTTTCCATTATTTGAGACATGTCAAAATCATGAGGTATCTTGGCTCCACTTTGTGCCATCATTTGTAAGAAGTATTGTCTATCCCTTCTCATTATTTCCTCAACCAACCGATTGAAATGGGGATTCATAATGGATTCTTCCACATCTACTGAATGTACTGAAAAGTTGTCCATATTGTCATTATGGGTATCATTGTTGTTTGTAGTGCCCATGTTCTCAACATTTGGAATGTTTCTATAGACCTCCATGTCAGGTAATGTGTTATGATCAGTATTGAAAAAGACATCATTGTCATACTCATAAACACTCATGTTTGCAGACTCTTGAGCCTCTTTAATTTCTCTCCTAGATTTTTGAAGACGGGTTTCAACCATGAACTAGGTATTGACCAATATGTGTGAGACTAGATGAAAATGGAAAAAGTACAGAAGACCAAGAGTTGGATGGAATGTAAATGAATCTGAAGTGTACTTGCAATGTCCAAAGTGTAAGACCAAGTATGTATGTAGTAGAGTAGGTGTGACTTCCAAAGAGAGGATAGTTTCTCTTGATGAGGTAAGTTGACCTTGACTCTAAGTAAGACCAAATGAGACCCAAAGGTAAGAAACCTTGATGAGGGACCACTTAGCAAAGTATTATTGTATGTAGTGTGTTGACAAAGTATAGTGAGGACAAGCAAGTGACCTTTTGACTCAAGTTTAGACAATTGTGAATGTAAAGTGAGATATGAAGCAATGATGAACTGTGTGAGACCCAAAGACAGGTTGAATGCTAAATGAAACCTGGAGAAACAACTTAGGAAGCTCAAGAATTCCGAAACTGACTGTGTTTGTTTGCTGGATTGTAAAATTTTTGCAATTCTGAACACAGATGCGCCTGTATACTTCACAGACGCGGTTTCCTGACACAGACGTGGTTCTGTTCAACATAGAGGTGCTTCTGAGATTTTTTGTGAAATGCACTATTGATTCTGGGAGCACAGACGCGTTTCTGCCCTTCACACATGTGGTTAGACAACACAAACACGTTTTTTCCCTTCACAGATGCGGTTAGATAGCATAGATGCTATTATGACAGACAGAGACGTGTTTCTGCAAAATTTGTGCAATTTTTTCCAATCTGTGAAGTCATTTTGTTGTGACCAAATCTGACTGTTTGACTATTTTTCGTGACAAGAGGACACAGTGTTGATGAAGACCCAATGTTTGCAAGTGTCTAGACTCAAAATAACTCCATAAAAGTGTGTTGTTTGATGTACAATTGTTTTGCATACACTTGAAGACACAAAAGACACAATGTTTTGTTGTTTGGTCTTGAATGTTTTGAATGTTTAAAATAAGTCAAGCACAATTCTTATGGCTGGCCAAGACAATAGTTGTTGATCCCACATGGGGTTTTACCCCCGAGGCTATGCTATTCAGAGCGAATACTTAGATGCTTGACCTCACTGGCTCCACCCTTGACACTCACTTCTCGGGTCAGCCAAGCATCAGTCCCCACAAAAACTCCCTGTGGCGAACTTTGTATCTCTACTAAGAACCGTATGTGTGTGGGCCGCTACTAGAGGTCCGACCTCTTGCCCCAACAACTAGAAGGATTTGGGCTTCTAAAACAAAAAGGTGCTAGTAGGGGCATCCGCTCGTGTGGCCATACATGCGGCACTTTCAGCTCTGTAAATACAAAAGGCTCCCAGCCGGTAGGGGTTACGCCCTACAACTGATCAAATAAATTTGATCAAACGGGTTTATGGGGAGACATAGTGTCGGTATGAACTAATCAACACACGTTATCCATAGTTTTCACCATGAATACATTTATTTATAGTGGTTCGGAAGAGTTGGGTTTTCCTCGCTACCACTTGGGTCATTCTCTTCTCACTAGTAGTCCTAATGACCACATGGGAAGACAAGCCCTCTAAAGATTAAACAAAAAGAGCCTATTGCTCAAGACACAAAGACAATGATTCAATTTTAGCACCAATTGAAGTGTTTGCTAGTCTATGAAAACAAGGCACACAATAAAAATCCAAAAACCCTTGCCAAGGACCTGCAACAAAGAGTTGTTAGTAGTTTGGGTTGTTTCAAATAATCACCCCTTCCTGCAAGCACACAAGTTAGGTAAATTTTAAACCCAAAAGACTTTGTGAAAATAGGGGCCTTCAACCAAACGTTTTGCTTTCAAGACAAGCTGCACCAATTTCGTTAGCTAGATCTGAAAATGTTAGCTCAAAATAGATCACATCTGAAACCCTAAATGCAAAACTCAAAATTGAATTAATAAACCCTAAAATTTGAAATTGGTGAACACAGATGCGGTTACCCTTGACACAAATGCGATTTTCTGAAGCAGACGTAGTTTTGTGAGGCACAGACGTGGCTCGAAAACATAGACGCAGCTAATTAACACAAATGCGTCTTAAAACACCGCAGATGCAACTTTATAACATAAGCGTGATTTTTGAAACTTGCAAAATAAAATATTGCTGATAACACAGATGTGATTTCAGGTGTCGCAGACGCACCAAAAAATAAAAAACACGATCCGAAGGTACACGAACGCAAGAATATCAAAATGCTGTCGACAACGTCAGATTTGCAACTTCAAAAACACAAAATCTGCAACAAGGAGGTTAAATGCAAAAAGGGACAAGAGTCCCACCAGGCGTGCCAAAATGTATATGGTGAAAATGGATAACAATAATAACAAAATTGAAAGGCTAAATGAATTCAACCACAAAACCCTAGCCTAACAACAACAAAGATCCACCATAACATATGAAGATTACCTAAGACAATGCAAATCAAATGAAATCACAAAGATTATACCATTACATGTCCAATAGGGTTTGGATCTCCATTCTTCCTATCTCCATTGATCTTGCTTGATATATTTGCTCTCAAATTTTATGTGCACAAGAGCTCAATAAAGAACGGAATGTGGCTGCAAGTAGGATCGTAGTGTAGTCAAGTCCTTAAGATGAAAGATTAGCTAGGTTGATTAGGATGATTGATTAGGGTTTGATAATGAAGGAAGCATCTCCTTATATAGAAGACACAATATGAAATGGAGGGATAAGATTGAGAGGTGTAAAAGAAGGTTGGCTATGATTAGAGGGTAGGTAGAAGAAATAATAAAATAATGAAAGGGGTAGGTAGTGTATGAATTAAGAGATGAATGACATGTGTCATGGGTAGAAAAGGTTAATGAATTAATTAAATAAATAAAGATTTATTTAATTAATAGAAGAAGTGGGATAATTAAATAAATAAAATATTTATTTAATTTAGGAAAAGGATAATTTAAATAAATAAATGCATTTATTTAAATGAGAAATAAGGCTAGAAGAGGATAAATGAATTAATTAAATAAATAAAGATTTATTTAATTAATAGAAGAATTAGGCTTAGATAATTTAATTAGACTGGACAATTTTGGGTGTCTACACGAGGCATACGAGTAAACTATCCCATACGATACAATATGCTATGTTAGACGATTAAAAAGGTCTATGATGAACAAACTCGTACGCTTTAGGGGTATATACCATATGACAAATCTAATATTACCATACGAGAAAAGAAATTTTACCAGATACTCATACAACAAACCCTAGCTGGCCATACGATAAAATGACTAGGCAAGAACTAAAATGGAGGAAAGAACAAAAAGTTCAACAAAAATTCACAAAATCTGAAATTAAAGAGGCTTAAGATCGATCACTTACTGTTGGTGGATAGTTTCGAGGTCAGTTGTGGCATCTCTAGCACTCGAATCAGTGATCTTGAACGGGAATTGCCATTTTGCTTCAGAGAAGGTTTTTGAATTTTGAACTTTGAGAGGTGAAAATGAATTGAAAATGACCCCTTCAACCTCGTATATAGGCGAAACCTTAATTTTCAAACTTGCTCTGATTTCCACAAAATTTGTACTCTTAGCTAAATTGATTATCTTGAGTCCATTTTCAAGATCGAAATCGAAATCTAATGTTAATTTTCTAATCAAATTTTCACAACGTTGACCACATGGCACTTTCATCGTCGCATCAATCTTTACATCATTCTGCGCTCAAATCTTTTTTGATTCAATTCTGATATCAGTTTAATTATCAAATTAATCTTCGTGCTCAGATTATCATCGATAAATCATTTTATTAAACAAAATTGCCTAAAATCACTGCGATCTCGCTATCTTTCGATTTCACTTCCGAGGGGGCATACTCATTACATCAACATTATTAGTGATTACATCATCAAAAGTCAAGAATTTTTTTTTCAAATGTTCATCAAAAGCCGAGCAACAAATCTTTTCAAATCAAAGCTTAATTGAACTTCAATCAATCTCTAGCGGCATATCAATTTCATCACACCATATCAAGTTGATATTGTCTTCATCTGAACCAGTCTCTTAACAGTAATCGGTTTCATCGCATCTCATCAAGCTGGTTATTTGTTTAAACCTAATCAAGGGTTTAAAGAGTCTTTTTGACAGTGATCACATGCTCAATCCAAATAGGTGTTAAGTTTCATCACATCAAATCAAGCTAGACATTTTGTTTCGCTATTCGGTTTTTGTTCAATCAAGTTCAGAATCAGTTTTATCTCTTCGCTCAACCAATTCTAGTTCAATCAAGTTCTAGATCGATACCCGTTTCTTGATCCATCAAGTTCAAGATCAGTATCTTCGCTCTTTATCGGTCCTAGTTCAATCAAGTTCAGGATCGATATCGCTTTGATCAATTTGTTTAGTTTCATCGCTTTCAATCAAGTTGAACATCTCGCTCTTCATCGGTTTGTGATCCATCAAGTTCAGAATTGATAATTATTTGACATCAACTATTCTTTGAATCAATGCGCTACTCGCACATCAATTCAAAGAGGGGAAAATGTAATACCCTAAAAATAGTCATCTAAACCATGAGCCCCTGATCTCGACTACATCACCAAGGTCCTAACCAAAGACAATTAAATCAATCTTGAGCACCTAATTAAATAATTCTTAAATCATCAATGTCACATGGTAAATAAATCATCTTAAATTAATTAAATATTTATTTAATTAATTAATCATTCCAAGTAAATCATTTTGATCAATTATCCTATTTATTTAATTAAATATCCTAGCATATTTAATTAATAAATCAATTTGCCATTAAATCATTAAAAATAAATTATTTGAAAAAAGAAATTAATTTGAAAAAAGGGAATTAAATTTGGAAAAAGGAATCAAATTGAGATATCTTGAAAATCTAATAAATTGAAAAATCTCAGAAAAGCAATTAAATCTCAAAATTGAATAAAAATATGGAATAAATCAGGTTTTCTGGTTTTATCTTAATTTTAGCTCAATTTCCTTTAAAACTGAGAAAAGTAGCCAATCACATCAATTCACCTGGATTGTGCTTCCTCTTGGAGAATCTTGACCGCTCATCATCATTCAATCTCATTCATTGGTTTCTTTCTGGATTTTCTATAAATTTAGGCCCTCATCTCCCAATCAGAAAACCCTGGAGATTTTATTGTTATTATGTTGTTTTTGCTCTAGGTTCATTGAGATTATGTGCATTGAGATTATTGCATCTTAGTCCTTTGCATATTAGTTTAATCATATAGCTTGATAATCATTGCTTGCATTCATGTAGCTTTGTTTGTTTAATCTTGTATCCATCTAGCTTAATCTTCCATTCATTTAGTTTAATCTTGCATTCATATAGATTTAAATCCTCCGTCTTGGTGTAGTCTAGTCACTAGTATTGCTTAGACAAATCTGAGAGCAAGTCTATACTCACATCTTTTAGGAGGCAATAGGTCGATTTGTTATGGTTTTTATATATTCATGGATTATATTTGTCTAACCATGCATGCAATGACTTATTGAAGTGTTTGTGTCTTACAACTTATAGACTACCACTTTTCACACACACACACACACCTATGAATTCTTAGATTGTGAATGATAAATGATTGACTTATATAGTGTTCTCAAGGTATTTTCACATTTAAGCCGACTTTCAATAGTCATATCAAAATATTGAGATCGTATCACAAATGACAAGAATTGACACTTGCAAATTTTCAAATTTAGGCTCCTTTTGGGAGGACTAGGGTGCTAGGAACCAAAGTCTAGTGAGAAAGGGACAAAATAAAGGTGGCTACAAATTGCTCATGCTTGAAACATAGGATCAAGTCACCTCATGAGCATATGAATTTTTTTTGGATGAGATAAGGTCCAAATAGGCTCAAAATGACCTAGGAGGGGGCACACTATAGAAAGGGCCCAAAAAGAGTGTGATTATAAAGTGGTTGGGTAAAAGCGCAAGTTGTGTCACACTTTTATAAAGGAAATGACCAATGTTGATTCAAATTTTTTAATTGAATCCATAGAAAGTGATATATATGATTTAAATTTTGAAATGATGTAAACTAATAAAATTTATATTTCTTAGTGTATTTTATATTTGTAATTTTTAAAAAAAATTAAAAATTATTTAAATATAGTTTTTTATAAAGTAGACATTAAAATTTAGCTATTGATAAAATGTTGAAATTGAAGTTACACAAGACGTCACACTTTATATAAGAAAATTTAATCTTTTTTCCTTCAATTTTTTTTTATGTGTATTGATAACTTGAAACTTTAGTGCATGGATATATTTTTCACTATTTTAAATAAATACATATTTTTATAGAATAAGGAAAAGTTGTGTAGTAAAATATAACTCTTTCCATTTGGCACCACCTTTTGTCTTAATTATTTGTCCAAAATAGAAAAGAGTTAAATTTTACTGACAAAGATTATTTTCTCTACTGCTTCATATTTTTTCAATTGTTTTGAATAAATATAAGTATTTTTCCTTGGCAAGTTAATCAACATTATATTTTAGTGCTAATGACCTACATTCAATTGAAATAAAATAAAATTAAAATTAAAAAAACAATTTAAATATTAAATGATGTATATTTTTCAAAATTTAATTATAGATTAACAAGGTTATTTTTACATTTAAAAAAAATATTATTTATAAGTGTAGGAGTTGTTGGAACATCGAGTTTTAAAAAAAATAAATATTTTTTTGGTAATTGGACCCAATGTGGTATAAAATATACATTTAGTAGACACTTCTGCTTGGAAAAGTTGTGGCCCATATATAACTTAGCTATAATGAATCTATATAGACCAATGTTTGGCTAAAATGAATTTTTAGTTAGAAATATTTAAATTCATTTGTGCTGATAAGTTGGCCTGAAATGTGACACAATTGTATGCTTTTGCCCGGTTACAATTTACAATATTATATTTAGCCCCCACTTTAGTGGGAGTATGATCTTACGCTCATACTGGTGGTAAAGTAGAAATGAAAAGATAGAGTAGTTGAGAGCAAGACAACTTAGGGATAGGATGACACTAAGTTTGAAGGATGATCAATCACCCAAGCATAGTATCCTATTAATCCATGCAAATACCTTAAAATATACACAAATAAAAAACTGTTAGTACTAGAGCAAAAAAAAGGTTCCAAGTCAACTAGTTGAAGAGACCTTGATGTCAAAAATGACTCGTCTGCTAATATCATTTTCAAAATGATTGCAAGAGCACAAGTGGACTTATAGAAAGAGATGAGAGCATACACCAAGTGATGAGATATTGAACCATGGTCCAAAAACTTGCAAGATCTATTATGTTAGGGGTTCATGGGAAAAGAGACATGGATTCCACTAGACACAAGGTGTATTATGTTGTTTGATCAGTGTAGTGCAACAAATGATTACAATAGAAAACTTTGTTATGCTAGGTAATCAATTTTTGGGAAATTTTAAGCAACAATGATCATACTAACAAGTTGTGTCCTGTTAGATTACCCAATGCTCAAGGTTTTGCAAAATGATAACAACAATCAAACTAGTAATCCGTGCTAAGCTAGTATACCTACACTTGAGAAAGTGTAAAATATGTTTGTCAAAGGATCAAATTAGTATGCCACACTATGTTATATGATTAAAAAAAAAGATTAAATGTTAGAGATAGACTGATAACCACAACTCAGGAGAGTTGTGTAACACAATACCAAAAATTTGGGGGCACATCAATGAATTACTACAAGTAAAAAAAGGAGGTTTCACATGCCCCCTTAACATGTCAAACGATTCATGTTGATATCTTAAGGAAGATAGAGATTCACATCAAGGATAAATCACCTTCAACACCAAGGATATGTCCTCAATAAAAATTCATGTGTTCCCAAGATAGGAAGAGGATTCATATAAAGGATACAATCCTTTAAGAAAGGAAGAGATAGTTGTAAAGGATATATCTTGCAACAAGTGTAAAGGGGTCATTATCAAAGATGCATGACTATCAAAGGGGGAGGAAGAGATATTTGTATAAATATATTTTCCTCCATAAAGAAATGAAATATTCAAACAAAGATGACATCTTCACCACTAAAGGGGAAGGAGATCAAGGATACACACCTTCCCAATTGCTAGGAGAGGGGAATCTTGATGAAGGGTTGCACCTTTCAACACCAAAGAGATATTATTTAAAAGATATATGCTTTCAAGTGAAGAAGGGATCCTAATCAAGGATACACACCTCCAAGCAAGGATAAAATCCACATGAAGGACAAACAATTCTATGTAAGAAAGGAAAGTCATTGTAAACAATATGACTCAACAAAGGGAAAGTAAATCCTAATGAAGGATAAGTGTTTGAAAACTATTATTTCCCCCAGTATGGAGACAAGA